>NC_061114.1:124852857-125152857 GCF_002878395.1 Capsicum annuum | reverse complement strand
GTCAACATCAATCGACCATATCTTCTTATATATATCGGATTAGAGGACCTACTATATATCAAATGAAATATCTTTGAATTATCTTTCCAACGATACTAATTTTGTCTAAAATCAATATCGGAGCAAAGAGTTATGCTTATTTTACTCCAGTGTGTCAGCCTGGAAAATTCGTCACGACCTTTTGTGACGACTTGTCACAAGCTTGATGGCCTGTCACAAGCCTGACGGCCTGTCACAAAATGTCGTCACCTTAAGGAAGAAAGTCACAAAATCTACCCTTTTTGTGACGACAATTCATGACGGCCTATCACGGGCCTGACGGCTTGTCATGGATGTCGTCAGCTATTCTTTTTCAGCAATTTTAGAACATTTTTGCAAGGGTATTTTGGTCATTTCTCACCTTTTGGGAGCCTCTATAAATATGAGAACCCACTTCTAAAATCTTAATTTCATTATTTTCTCTTCCAATTCTCTCAAGAATATCTATCTAGGGTTTCCTCAAGAACCCTAATCTTCCAAAAATTCATCCATAAATTCTTCAAGATTTCTTCAAGAGTCAAGTTCCTCATAGTAAGGGCTTTGAGAATCATTTATTACAAGTGCGGATAGAGTCTCAAGCATTATAATTCATCCAATTTCAAAGATTAAGATATGTAGATGTTGATTCTTGGGTCCCTTTCATCCAAGAAGCTCAAGCACCCTTTTTAAAACTCAAAGATTTTTATGTTTATGAGTTGTTAATGATTTATATGTGTTCAAATGGATGTTAAATGTGTTGTTAAGTTTTGATTTATATTTTTCTACAAAATTTATGAGCTTTGACCCTAGTATGTAGAACTCATGTGATAGAACCTCTTGAAGTTGTTTTTCCATGTGATGTGTTCATGACTTTTGGTGTAGAAATAGTTGAATAAGCAAAGCATGTTCACCATAGGTTTGATAAAGAGCTTAGGAGAAACATAAGGGCCATTATAGTATGTTGAATAGGAAACCCCAAATTGTGAGTTAGTTTATGCATGCTTAGTGTTTGATAAAAATGCCCAAGTGAATGAATTATTCCATGGTAGTAGGAAACTCCCAAATAAGTGTGAACCCGTCCATGTCTAGTGGTTATTGAAAGACCCTAGTGAACAAGTGGAGATGTGATGGTTGTAAATTCCCCAATTAAGTGCTCTTTGATATATGCTAAGCTTTTCATACATGCCAAGTGGTTAGCAAGTAAGTTATGACGTGATAGTATGAAGTTTCCCCAAGCCATGGGATATCCAAACACATGTCAAGACTGAAATAGGTATGAAATAGGTGAGGTAAAAACCTTGTTGAATGGAGTACGATCTAGTAGCATATTTTTCCCTATGTTACTATATGATCATGATTCCAAGATGCCTAAAGTGACCCCTCGACGACTGTGAAAATGCTTTAATGATTATGATGATGCTTTAATGATTATGAGATGTTTTAATGATTGTGATGAGGCATGAATGATTGTGATGATGAACGAATGCTTGTGATGATGAATGAATGATTATTCTTTACTTTTATGCTATCGAGTTCTGGGGGTATTTATACCGATAATAGAGCTGTTATCTAGAGCCCGTGTAAGTTTCTCGATAATTTTAATTGAGCCATGATTCTCAGAACTCGGTGAATTATAGAATCCTGTATCCTCAGACAAGTACAAAACTTAAGAAAGCTCCGTAATCTCAATTATCTCTGTAATTTCTGTATCACTAGTAATCTAGCCTCAGTACTGTAATCAACTCAGATCTAATAGTATTCAAGTGATACAATTCTAATCTCAGAAGAAATTTGAGTACTCTAGTCAAGCTCTGTACCGTCAGAGATACCATGATTTCATATCTTCTCTGTTAGATATAGAACTAAGTAATCTCAGTGAAACTCTGTCAGATCTTTATAGAAACATGATAAGTATTAGATTCAGCTCAGTCTAAGTTTAGTTAAGATTTAGATCAGTGTCTTTTAGTTAGGAGTAGGATTCAACACTAAGAAAACCCAAGGATGGGAACTCACCTGCTAGTAAAGATTGTGATTCTTAGAAACAATAATTGTATTCGAGAACTGTGTAGCTAGCACAGGAAAAAAGAGTCACGTGTCAAGCAAGCTTGACATTCTATTGATGGTCACTGCCAGAGAGCCTGACCTTAGAGAAAAAATAATGTCTTTACCCATGGCACGGTATTGGCACCCTCCCAACCAAGGGTTGAGGTTGGACCCTACCTGTGGTAGGTTGGGGCATATCAGTTAGATGACTGCTTCCCATAGTTTCAATTTTAGTTTCAATCTTAGTTTTAGGATTAATCTTTAGAAATCAGGACTGTGTGGTATAGTTGTTTATCTCAGTGAGGAACTCAGATAGTTCCATTGATTTATGGACTATCCCATCAGATAGGCTTGGTCTTATATACAGTTGTTTGATATCATATTCAGAGATATACCGCCAGACAGGCTTGATCACAGTATCAGATTTTTATTAAATATTCTTGTCGTCAGATTCAAATATAATCATATTTCTTATCATTGATAAATCTTCCAAAGTAATCTACTAGAAAGGTTGATCTCTAATTCTATCAGTTGAAAACAGTAAGCTCAGAGTTCAGTCTTTGATGTAAGTACATCCAGATCTTCAGTTATCAGTATCAGATGAGTTAGTGATTCGGTATCTCAGTTTTAGTAGTGAGTTCAATCTGCAGTAAGGTGGTATCCGAGTTTCAGTATCTAGAGTTGTGATGATTGTGTTCATGTTCTGTGCATTAATGTATGTATTCTCATACGACATGTTCATGATTATTCAGTTTAGATATTGTGCATGCATGAGCCCTTGGATTAGCCTACCTCATCTACGTACTCGGTATATTTTTGTACTGATACATTTGCGCTATGTTGTTTTATTTGACACCATAGGTTCAGAGGCACAGGATCTAGAGTATCCTCAGCAGTTCAGTCCCAGTCAGCAGCAGTAGCAGTAAGTCCTCTTCTTTCAAGGACGAATCTCAGTTTACTATTATTTCTTCAGACTTTGTTTATTTTCAGTTGAGGAGTTAGTTGGGGACCTGTCCCATCAACTCCATAGTTCAGACAGTTTAGAGGCTTTTTAGACGGATGTATTAGTATTTAGTTTCCTGTATTATGAGTATTCTTAGATGTGTTGAACCTTATGGCTAGTTTTTACATTTATTTCAGATACTATGCAGTGTACAAGTACAAATATCAGTAAAGGGTTAGCTTGTGGTCCTTCGAGGTCATAAGCACCGTGTGACGTCTCGAGATGGGATCTCGAGGCGTTAGAGTTCTCAACAAAGAATCATAAAAATTAAATTCACATCCTAAATTTATATGACTGGTTATATTTTTATAATGTTAGTTCTAAGTATTTATAACTCTAAGAACTTCTACTTTTATTTTTCTCACAACTGATGAAGGCGAAGATCCAAATATGTACACCATTAAACTACTTTACAATGATTGGTGGATGTTTGAACTAGAGATAAACTATGTTAGTGAACAAATAACTTATTATGAATATTATAATGGTGGTGAAAATTCTATCATTTAGATGAGTCAGTGTATGAAAAAATTGAAAGTCAATGATAGAAACGAAAAAATTCAGGTTCAAATTTGGGCCTATTATTGAGATGCATACGAGACTTCTATCTACTGATTTAGATATATATTATCTTGTCTACAAAATACCCAGTAGTAAAGAGGTGAAAATATTTGTCGAGCACATATTGAGGATCAGTGGAGCTATGACTTGGTTGATTCTGAAGGTGACTCGATACTACATGATAAAGAAGGCTTAGTAGATGTTGATGTAATAGAGAAAAATGATTTGAGTGATGTCAAAAGTGAAAAATACAAGCCATTTCATGATTTTAATTATTCCTTATAAGAAGATATACTTTTTTTAAAAGATATTAACGTGATCATAGAATGGGTTGGTGTTGATTGGAGAAGTAGAGAAAATCAAGTTAAAGAAAAATCTACGGAGTTTGGAGTTACCTCAAACATGCTGGATATGTGCTCCACGGATACTTAAAAAGATGATTGTGCTGGATCAGATGAGGAATTAATGAGTTTAGATAGAGATTCTGATGATTAAAATTAGAAAAATTTCATTGTTTTTAACCCAACTGGGGATTTTAAGGATTTAAATGTTAAGTTTGTGCTTAATATGATTTTCAGTAATAGAAAATAATTCAAATGGACAATTGAGTTACATGTTGTGCGTAAAAAAATCAATTTAAAAAAGAATGAATGCAGGAGGTCGAGGGGGAAACTAGTAAGTTGCCAAGCTGTCAATGGTTTATATTTGCATCGAAAGCTAATCAAGATGAACCTTTCATGATCAAGGCAACAGGCCCTAACCAGTTATGTGGCAATCAAAAGGATAGCAGGACTATTGACTCTGGATTTTTAGCTAAGAAGTATGTAGAAGAGTTTAGAATTAATTCAAGTTGGGGTGTGAAAGAATTTAAAGATCATGTGATGAGGGCTCATAATTTTACCATTACTCAAAATCAAGCTTATATGTTAAAAAGAAAGTCATTATATCTAATCACAGGGACTAGAGAAGAGCAACATGATATGCTGTGGTATTACTGTGCAGAGCTGATAAATAGTAATCCAGGGACTACATGTATTCCGAAGTTGGACAAAAGTCCCAAAAAAATGGTCAATGGTAAAAAACAATTTTAAAGTGTCTGTGTTTTTGTAGCTTGTAAACATGGGTTCTTAGTGGGATGTTGACCTATAATAGAGTTGATGAATGTCTTTTGGAAAGGAACCAAAGAGGGGGGGGGGGGGACTATTAACAATAATAGGGATTGATGAAAATAACAATATATATCCTATTACATTCGCAATAGTGGAAGGTGAACTGAAGAAAACATGGAGTTGGTTCCTTACACTTCAGATGAGGACTTAGGAATCTCACAAAATCATTTTGCATGGAATTTTATTTTAGATAAACAAAAAGGTTTAATTCCATCATTTGACGAGACAATGCCAGATGTTGCACACAGATTTTGTGTCAGACATATGCACAACAATTTCAAGACTTAAGGTTTTGGGGGACAAACACTAAAAGATGTCCATTAGAAAGCTGCTAGGGTAATTAATAAACCTAAATTCTCCAAGCGTATGAAGGAAATGGAAAAATTAGATCCAAAAGCCCCAGAATGGTTCATTAATAAGCCTTCCTTTCACTTGTCAAGGGCATTTTTTTTTTTCAAAGTATGATGTGTTATTAAATAATTTGTGTGAGTCATTCAACAGTGTACTTCTACAAGTAAGAGACAAGAATATTTGGACAATGATTGAATCAATTAGGATATACATGATGTCCAGACTTCAAAAGTATAGAGATAAGATGATGAAGTACCGTCGAAGAATTTGTTCGAGGATCATAGTAAAGCTAGAGAAGAATACGGCTAAAGCTATTGAATGTATTTCCCTAAATATGATCAATTTCACTATTAAATTAAGGACATCTATGTTAGGTTATTATATTTTGATCTTAAGGAATATATTCTTGTAGGAAATGGGAATTAACAAGAATTCCATGTAGTCATGCAAATGCAACTATCGGGTTAAGAAAGACGAGGCTGAAATATAAGTTCATGAATGCTACACAGTTAAGCAAAACTTGAAGAGTTATGATCCATCAATCTTGCCAATTTTCAGTATGATCAATGGCCTAAGATGGTAATCGAACCACCACTTCTATCCATATACACATAACCAGGTAGATAAAAATAGTAAGAAAGAGAGAAATTGATGAGAAAACTCAAAAGGATCAAATTCCGAAAAACTTACATTGTTAAAAGTATCAAGAAAGGGAAGAAAAAGAAGTGTGGATCATGTGGGATATTAGGTTATAATAGTAGAAAGTGTTGTATTCTTATGGAAAGAAACCAATATGAAGCTCAACATCAACAAATCTATTAGCAAGTCAAAATGGAAAGGCCTTCGACACTTAAAAATTCAACTGAAGTAAGTTATCATATAACTTGATATTTTTCATGAAGAGTAATAATACTAAAATGTTATTTTATTGTAGGTTTTAAGCACTATTTCTGAGAATGTGGTATCAATACAATCCAATTCCTCATTTGTGACAGAATAATTTGTAATCACCTTTCTTATTTTCTACTCATATGTTCTATATTGGACCTTAACTGACTTAAGTCTCTTCTCTATATTATAGGTCAATAAACTTAATCATATAAGGGAATATAAAAAACTATCAAGGAGTTCTGCATTTATTTTAAATGAAATTAATGAGAACTCCATATAATGTACAAGGCCAATCATCATAAAAAAATGGAAAAACAATACACCCCATTAACAAGATTACAAGAAGCACTTTCTCATTATAGCAAGAGAGTAAAATGTGTTCATGAGCTAAGAAGAAAGTCGTCCCTTAAATAAAGTAAAAGAAAATCGATGATGCTATGCACATGAGTTTAAATTTGTTTCTTGCTTGATGACTTTAAATTCTTTAGTGATATGTGAAAGATTGTGTTTTTCCTTTTAAAATTCAATGAACCATAAACAATTATCTATTATACAATCTCATTCCTATATTAGTTTATATGTATCATCCACTGGAGAGCCTGAGATATGTAAATTTCACTCACTGTCAAAAACTAAAGTAAACTCATGACTTATTTGTTGGAAAAAGTGTAGAGACAATATTACATAAAAGTTGTTGGAGTTGGATGGGGTTCATTCATCAATAAAATTTATGGCGAAACTTATTCGTTTAAATCTGAAAGCTGACATGAAATTTAGGAATCTTTCTAGTATTATTTGTGAGTTAGAATCGCTTCAACATATAAATATGGTAAGTTGCTCAGGCCTACAACAACATAGAAATGGATTGATATATAAAAAATGTAATGAGTGATATGGACTTACTTCCGTTCTAGTGGTGCACACCAAAATTGCCAACATAACATAGTACTTGATCTTGGACTTCCTGATAGGATGACATTTGTTAACAAAGATAACAAGTTTAGCTGTAACATAGAAGAAAAAATATGGAAACCAAAGTTATAAAACAACAAATACTACTTTCTCACTACCATGAAATCTATAATCAGGAAATCTACATCCTTCCCATCTTATTTTAAATAAGAAATTGTCCTATTAGCCTCACAAAAATTTGCAAATAACATTCACTCAAAAAAAGAGCAGATTTTTAAATTAAGATGTGATATTTGCAAGAAAGCAAAGGACATAAATCAGTTGTTAAGACAAGAATCAAATATATTAGCCTAAACAAAGCAAAATAAATCAAGGATTCATACAGCTGACCCCAACTATATGGGTTGATGATACAATCACCCATTCCTAATTAATATTAGTATAAAACTATCCTGCATTGAGATAATCACACATGTTATATTTCTCCTTATGTCACGCCTCAAATCCTATCGGGGTAGATAGGCACCCGTAGCTGTGAGGCCCGAGAGAACCAATCCATAACCTAGTACTTCTCATGCATGTAACTATAATAACCAAAGGTTTTGCGATACATAATAATGCATTGATGAGAAATAAATAACAAGGTAAAAACTATATGTACCAGACTTGGCCATTAGGGCTATCACATCTAAAAGATAAGACACTATCATGCTTAACTTTACTTTGGTCTACAAAACCTCTAAAAAATACAAGGACATCTAGTTAAGGTCGGGACAAACCCTCACCTTACTCTTGACTACTGTACAATACCAAAATATATAACCCAGACTCGAAAATCCCCAAATTAATCTGGAGCTCACCAATAGCCGCTGGATAGCCTGGGCTCCTACCAAGAAGGTGTATTTGCTGAAGCACGTGTGCCTGCAGTATGAAATATAGGTTCCACATAAGGGGCATCAATACAAAAATATGTACTGAATATGTAAGGCTGAAAGTAACCACACATGATATAGGAGCTCAATGGATATTAGGTACAAGTGTACAAATAGTGCTATTAGACCACCTTTATATATACTTATAGGGTCAGGTACATTACATTCTTTTCTTCATTTTACCTTTCTTACTTCATAATATTTGTAAACCATATGATACAAATGACTAGCTGATCAGTGGTAAGTAGCAAATTAGGATTGGCCCATGCTAGGCTTACGCCCCTGAGATACCACCCATATGTAAAGTTATCAGGATTGGCCTATGCTAGGCTTATGCCCCTGAGCTGACACCCGCTTTAATACAGATTTGCATTACTTAGTTTTTTTAGCCTTTGAGATTGTTACTTTGATTGTTATAACATTTTGGTACCTTTGAACAATAATGTACCAATAAGAGACATTTTAATAAACACTTAATACAATAATAAAGAGGTATGGAGCATATTGTACACGAATTAAATTTTTAGGAGTTGAAAATAACATACGGGTCTTATTTGACTAAAAGGAGAACTCTTTACACTTGCTAGTGAATGTAAAAATGCAGATTTAATAATAAGCATATAGTGAGGTATTTTAACATGTTAGGGATTGTGAGCAAGGTCGTTAGCTAGATGGGAGATCATGTGCTGCTACTAGGTATTATTTACTATAGGAAAGCATTAGAAGCTTACTTTACACCACAAGTGTGGGATTTTATGCCAAAGAATACAACATAGAGTAGCCTTGCATACCTGGTTTTATAATTCTGATACTAACCCAAATTGATTTCCTACCTTTTAGATTACTTATCTACAGTAAAATATATAGTAAACTAATATTAGCAACCAACCGACACATTTGGGCTTCACCAAAATAGTAGCTGGGCAGTAAGCCATTAATTTATCAACCAAGGGTGTTATTTTTACTCATTTCTCCTCTAATTACATCCACATACCATACATATTCTTATAAGATCTCCCAAAATAACTTTGGATTTATTACACCCTTCAAACGATACATAAAACAACATGGGCAATAAATAAATGCAATAATTAATTCGGTGGTTTGCCACCACATATTTTTTCTATATTTCAATATGAACTAATCACACCTTTCTCCAACATCAACCTAACAGCCCCCAACATATGCATAAAAAATAGTCCACAAGACAACCTTAAATCTCTTTTATTATAGCAATCAAATATGGAACTCATCACCTGCTGATTTCTCAATAACAACATATCCATAATTATTTCCCAAAATCATATATAAGAAGGAAAAAATAGAATAGTCACCTTAACTTAATCTTCTACAATTATCCTTTTAACTTGAACACTCCAAAAACTTGAACTTTCCTTCGTACTTTAAACCAAAGAAGAAACGAAAAGTCTCTTAATAACAAGGAAAAAATGAGCAGTTAACTTTCTTTATATTCTATCCTAGACTTAGATTTAAGCATGAATAACATGTTTTCCTAATCTTCAATGGGAGAATTAAGATAAACCTTAACTGTTTTCACTTACCTTGGCCTGCAAAGGTTGAGGTTTCTTCAAGAACCCTAGAAGGAAATATAGGGATGCTCTTTGTTGTTTTACAGAAAGTAAAGAGAATTTGTGAAATGTAATCCTTTTTGTGATTTAGGAATAAAGGAAAATGACCAGCAATTTTCTCTTTTAAAGTCCCTATTTTGTCTATCTACTTGGTTATATTTTGGACCTTAAATTGGTCAAATGGGTCTAAGTAGGTGATGCACCTACTTAAGGAGATGAAGCTGCTCAAAAGGTCAAAGTAGGTGATGCACCTACTTGCTTGATCCATTATTGGTCTCAATTTGATTGGGCCTTGGTATATTTAAGTTATTGGGAGTTTCTCAATTTCCTTCCTCTTTTACTTAATTTGGGCTCGAATTTGATCCATGGACTTGGTCCATTAACTTGGCTCATGTAACTCAAGTAGGTGACTCACCTACTAGGTTAACTATGTCAAGCAAGCAACTTAACAAAATACTTCATTTTTAGTTCTTAATCTCTTTAATCTAACCTAAAACTTGTATGTACTTGGTCATTTTAAACTTTGGATTCAAACACCGACTTACTATTCCAAGTTAAATAGTTGCATCGATGTTAACTTTGTTGCATCATACTAAAACGTACGGGCAGTATCTAGAATTCTACCTACACCATCAATACTCACCTAAAAAATCTCATCCGTTTCTTATACCCACAAGGCTATACCAATTTTCATATAAATAGAACAAGTACACACAAAATACAGGGTCTTTCTCTCAAATGTTAGTATGATTTTCCAACCAAAATAAGTTTTTGCCTAAGTTTAATATTCCTACTATCACATAGTACTTATATATTGTACTTGTTGTTTCTCCAATTCACAAAGGCAATTTTGGGCTTATCAGCTACATAATTGGCATATGTGAGAAAATTATGTTGATAAAATGAAAGTGAAGAGGCTAAGTTGCAGGAAAAAACAAGAACTTCAACATACAAAGTCAATCTACAGACCGTATGTTCAATATACGAACCATATACAAACACTGTATGTCCTAAACTGAAAAAATACAGAGAGTTGCAATTTTAGTTTTAGAGGCCTGGAACATACAAAGTATACATACGGTCCATATGTTCAACATATAGTTTGTATATGGAATTTGTAATTAGCCACTGACCTCAACTTTTTTGAATCATTTTGGCTTTGTTTCCTAGGGTTTCAATGTATCCTACATGCACTGCTATGATGTTTTTAGTCCTTACTACATACATTTTTGTTAAGTTTACCTATTTTATTTAGAATTTGATTTCTAGGGTTTCTTGTAATCTATAAATACCCTTTAGGCCTTATTTAATGAATCAATTCACATTAAGTCAGCAAAAGGCCCTTTGGGACCATGTTCATAAACATCTTGTTATTCTTTATTTTTTATTCAATTTAAGACTTTGGGATTTATACTTTAACTATTGTGAAATTGATTCTATAATTTTGTCTATGGGTTCTAGATTGATCTCATAACTATGAGTGGCTAATTTTCTTAGCTAGGGTTGTGGGAACCCTGACAGATTAACAAAGTAAATGAAGTGCTAAGTCGTTCTATATAAAGATTTTTTCATGTATTGGGTTTTCTTCATTCTTATTGATTTGTTAATGATGGACAATGTTAAGATCCTTCCAAGATTATTGCCACTTACTCCAAAAGTGGAGTAGTGACTAGGAAAATAACATCAAAACAATAATTTAAAGATTAACCATCGATCAACTCTAATTGGCATTATCTAAGTAAGATTTTTAACTATCGTCTAATAACTAGGACTCAAAAGGTAATAGTTAATTGAGATCCAGGATAAGGGTTAGTAAAGAGATATCCTGAAACTTAAATGGTAAAAACTGAAATCCATCAACTAATCCAAATGATAGTTGATAGTACATAACATATTAGATTTTTCACGCAAGGCATTAGAGTAGTTTGATAGTGCATGATAAGTCTAATGCGTTGAGAAGCCAGGGGGAGCACAAGCCTAGTTTTCATCTTAGATTATTTACAACCAAGAACAACCAATTCTTCTTATTTTTCTAAAAAAAAGGGCATCCCGGTGCACTAAAGCTACCGTTATACGCGGTGTCCGGGGAAGGGCTTCACCATAAGGGTGTATCGTACACAACCTTACCTTGCATTTCTACCAGAGGCTATTTCCAAGGCTTGAACCCGTGACCTCTTGGTCACATGACAGCAACTTTACCAATTACTCCAACAAATTCCCCTTTTTACTTTCCTGCACTGCTTGGTGATTTCAATAAGTTCGAGAAGAATTTTTGATGTATTCCCTGTGGAATCGACCCCAATATAGTTGGGTTACTATATTATGACAATGATTGCTTTATCCTTCTAAGAAAGGTAGTTTGGGCATTATTCCTCTACCACATCATGAGATGGTATTTTGTATTGCCTATCTTTATCTATTTAGAACACTTTATTTATTTATATATTTTGTTCTTGAAATTTGCTTATGTTGGGCATTTCCTACCAAATCAACCCGTTGCATTATCTCTGAGTTATGGTTTGGCTTACCTATTTGCGGGATTTAGAAGGTTCCATCATGACTCATAAAATAGGTCATAAAATTGGTATCAGAGCCTAGGTTACACCAATATAGTTGGTATAAGAGCAAATGTCTAGTAGAGTTTTGCAGATCAGAACGATGACATCCATTTCCTATTTTTGGGAGGCTGTGGGACATTTTTAGGAGTTCTTTACTTCCTTTACTCATATTGTGCTTAGAGTCTGAGTTGGTTTGTAAAGGTATTTCCTTGACTTTACTCTTTCACAGATTGCCAGGACATATGCTACCGCCACACGAGATGAGACTACTAAGACAAAGCCTAGGGATCCTACTCTTTTTTGTGAATGACCTAGAGGTCGTGGGTATCCGCATGATGTATCCCCAACTAGGGGCCAAGATAGGCTGCCTTCCCTAGGTTCTATTCTTTCTCCTGAGCCAGAGATTCTTTTTCCCCAATCAGTGGTGGACAGGAACCAACCCAGGCTCCACCAGGGTTTATTTTTTCTTCAGTGCTCAGAGATGCATTGGTTCAGCTTTTGGGTTTAAATTATGGTGCACCATCTAATAGTGCACAATATATAGACCAGAGTTGTATCAAGGTGAGGGTGCAATCTGTAGCTGTAACTCCTAAAGTTGAATTTCCTCCTACACCAGTAGTTGTTCAACCAGTGATTGCTCAGCCTACTATGTCTTCCGTGGAGCAGAAGATGTTTGGTAGATTCTTGGGATTGGCTCTGCCTAGGTTTTTTGATGCTCTGGGAGAGAATATATATGCGTTTTGTATTACTTATGAGGATAGGCTCCATAATTTTGGCCTTCTTAAAACTCATGGTGTGGATTACACCATATTTTAGTTAGACTTGGTTGCTCGACATTGGTGGAGAGGATATATGACTTCTAGATTAGATGGATCTTCTCCTTTGTCTTGGACTCAGTTCTCTGAGATGTTCATACAAAAGTACATGCCTCACAGCCTTAGATATCGCTTGTAGGATCAGTTCTCAAGGTTGGAGTAGGGCTCCATGACAGTCTTAGAGTACGGGGATTATTTTCATGAGTTGGATAGGCATGCGATATCTATTTTGGATACTGTGTATAAGAGAGTTTACAGCTTTGTTAGAGGGTTGATACTTCCCATTAATATGCCTACTCAGAGTTTGGTTGTTGTGAGTAGGTCTTTTGCTGAGGTATCATATCAGGGTAGAATGATGGAGGTAATGTATCATGAGGCCTGATAATGCCTAAGCTATACCTCCACTCTTAAGATTATACGGTCGCTGTCAAATATAGTAACCTGACAAAGGTTGGGGTTGAATCCTAAGGGAATACATAGAATTGTGGCTCTCAGCTATTTTAATCAACGGGCAAATTTGAAAAAAATAATTGGGGGATTTTAGTATAAGTATCAAACTAGTAGCTAATATAAACTTTGAATGTACTCAGTCGTAGGTGAACATTAGGATTGTCTTCACCCTGGCTTCACAACTCTGCAGGCTTATTGTTATTTATTTAACCAACTCAATAGCTTGCATATTGAATCTGATAAGTTATGTATCATCAACAGTCTTTTGGACAAGGTAATAGATTTCACCCTTTGCCTTTTGTGTCTCCTGATGTCGCCTTAATAACCCTCATATTAATCCTAGTTAACTATTAACTTTTGAGTCTCTAGTTATTAGATGACAACTAACCATCTTACTTAGTGTAACGCCTCAATTTTTTGGAATCAAAACACCACACTATGCTTATGATCTTGAAGGACCACAAACTAACCCTCTACTAATATCTGTACCTGAGCACTGCATAATATAATATAAAAAATGTAGAAAACTAGCAAAAACTTGCCCTAAGGTTCAAAACGTCTAAAATGCACAAAACTGAAAACTAAATACTGATACATCTATCTGAAAAGCCTCTAACTGTCTGATCTGTGGAGTTTATGGAACATGTACCCAACTAACTCCATCTACTAAAAATAAATTGAATCTAATAGAAAACTAAAATAGGAGGCATCCTCGAATAAAGAAGACTCACTACTACGTCTACTACTGCTGACTGAGTCTGGATTGATATAGGTACTCTGAATCTCAAGCTTCTGAACCTCTGGTATAAGACACCATAGCGTAAGAGAAAGTATGTGTTAGTACTTTGAATGTACTGGTATGCTAGATGAGGTAAGGATAAATGCAAGGGCTTATACATGAACTATACTGACTGAATAATCTGAATATGTTGAATGAGGATACATGCATGAATGCATAAATTATAACAAAAATCATGACAACACTGAATACTAACTTCTGAACACTTGACCTTCTGAAAAATGAACTTATTATTACTGGCATCTGCATTTACTAGCACTGGGAGACTGAACATCTGAGTCTTACTAATCACTGAGTTTTGAGCTTGCTACTATCAACTGACTAAATCTGAGATCAAACCTCTCTAAGGGATGATCTCTGAATCTACTAATAATGATAAGGAATAATTGCATCTGAGATCAGACCTATCTAGCAGAAGATGTCTGAATCTTTTAATAATAGAAATAATGGACTGAGTTTGATATCAGACCTATCTAATGGGTGATCTCTGGACCTTCTAATACTGATAAGGATAATAATAATAATTGACTAAGTTTGAGAGCAAGCCTATCTAGTGGGTGATCTAAGAATCTGTGAAACTATCTAAGTTCCTTACTGGGTTATGTGACCGTATCTGACGATCCTAAATCTGAAGAAATATCTAAGATCTTAACTGAGACTGAATCTAAAGTTAAAGCTATAACTGTAGGAGTTCTCACTTAACCGACATGCCTCGAATCTAATCTGGTGGGGTCCAGCCAGTAACCCTAGCTAGAAGGATGTCAATAGCGTGCCACGGGTAAAGACCTCTGCTATGATCAAGCCTCTCTAACGGGTGACCCTGAACAGGAAGTCAAGCCTAAGGTAGTATGATAGCCAAGCCTTTATCTAATGAGTGACTCATGGTGCTCCGATAGCTACACATTTTTGGAGTTCAGGGATTGCTACTAACAACTCTACCTCTCTAACGGAAAGCAATCATTCCTGCACTCGCTTGGTGCTAGTTACTACTCCCAACTGAAGGACACTGAAATAATTCTTAACTAAACTTAGACTGAGTTGAATCTGCTATTGATTATACTAAGTAACTGAGTTAATCTAAGTTCACTTGATTCAAAAGACGACAAAATACTACTGAATTCTACTTTCTGTTTGAATACCACTGAATTTCATAACTTGCTGAGCTTTACTAAAATTTGGACTGATTACTGAATACTACTAAAGCTGAACTGGATACTGAGCTTGATTAGATTGAATACTGAGATTACTGAGTTTTCTTAACTTCTACCACTAACTAAGATATACTAATCATAGCACGGCTGAGATTATCTTAAGACTGACTCAGCTCTAGAAAAGCAGCTAAGTTTTTGGGTATAAATACCCACAAGACTCGATAACATAAATAAATAAGACATAATAACTCTTGCATGATAATCATAACAATAGACTTTCATTTGCAATATAACCAATGAAGCACCATTTCAAGCACTTAGAGAATCTTAAACATGTAATTGTTTAGGGATGCATATTGTTGTCTCATAACTCATTCAATAAGGAATTAACATGAATAGGAATGCATGTATCATATCATAATTCACTTTTCTAGGCATTACAACAAACACTTGACATGTATTGACTTACACAAAATTGGGAATTTCTTGTCTACATGCTATAATGACTCTATTTTCTTCACATAAGCAATTTATCAAACATGAGGAAGGCATACTTTGATCATACAACATTCAATACACATAATTAACATGATTACATAATTCAACATGCTTCTTGAAGGGACTTTATCATGAACATCACATAATCAACACATACTAAGGTCCATACTTGCATCTTTATGAATACAACATGAATTAAAATTTAATATTAACATGGGCTTCAACTTCAAACCACATAAATCATGAAAAACTCATAAACATAAAATCTTGAATTTAAAAAGGGATTGTTGGTCTTCTTTGGTGGAAGGAACCCAAGAATCAACATACAACATACCATGTCATATAATTCTTGAAAAATTAATGGTGGAATTTCCTTGATTTTAAACCTTAAATAGAAAATCTTATTCTTGTTCTTGAGGAAAATTGAGAGAAATACTTATATTTTGGGTGAAAATATGATGAATCTCGTGTTAAATAAACTTATATAGGGGTGGGATTTGACCAAATTGCCCTTGGAAACACGGAAGTGAAATCCTAAAAAACTGGGGATAAGGGCTATGGAAAGGCGGTGCCTTTCCCAGAGTCTTTGTAGGCTGGGAGGCGCCTTGCTACTGAGGGAGGGAGCCAAGGCTCTAAGCTGGACAGCGCCCCTCCATTGCCTTTATCTACTATTTTCCCACTCAAACACGACCTTAGGCTCGTCTAAAAATTCCGAAACTCACCCGGGATGTACTCTTGACTTGCCCCATCGCAATGCAAAAAGAAAATCAAGAAATAGAGGTCGGGAAGGTCAAAAAATAATTTATCAAAGTTTCGAAGGCTTATGGAATGGAAAAGTTTCAACACTTAGCCAAATTTTCTAAGTGTTAAGCCTTTCTTGGCATGCTTTAGAAGCTCTAAGGACTCGGGATTTTTATGGGGTGTTACATTATCTATCCCTTGGGAATATTTGTCCTCGAATGTGGCTAACTAAACTGAGATTTCTGATCGACTGAACTTACTTAGGGGATAAGAACATCTGAAGTATATCTATACGACTGGAACTACTGATATATGGAATCTTCTACCGGATATGCATAGCTGATGCATCGAATACCCAGCTAAAACTATTGATAAGCGAAATTCTCATGATGAATATGCATATCTAATGTATGACTACTTGGCTGAACTGACTTATGAATGCTTGCCTGATTATGCAAGGATAACTGATGCTAGCTTGTAATGAGAATCTGAGCATGAAACTAAATGGGTTTAAGGACTTGAAAACATTGGGGAGTCATAGGGTATCTCCCCCTTGGGACACTATGTCCCTCTTAGAACTCTTACTTCACTGAAGTACTTGAGAAAACTGAGGCGATGCACAAGGCACCTATGAACTGGTTCATAACTAAACTATTGGGATCTGAATCTATTGCATGACACATGAACTGATTATACTCACAACTACTAGAATGCTCTATCATGGGATAGTTACATGTCTGAGGTTGCTGATAGCATGCATAAATGTAAAGATGAGAAAACAAACTATATGAATCTGATTGCGTAACTGCTAAACTAAATTATTGTCTTTGCTATCTACTTCTTGCTGAAACATAAGCTCAAACAGGAGCAAAGGATCTAACAATGCATATCGTGAAGGTAAAAGACTCATAACATACCCAAATCTATGTCAGGGAAACTTTCATGATCATGGCTAGTCTGAAGCGCATAGAGTCTGTTCTGACGCTAACCACTATTGGCACCGGAAGTGGCACCCTGCTAGTATAATTCTCTAATCGTCTGAGCTAGCACTCTACATTCTTGCATTCTGTGGCCTGGCTTACCATATCCAAAACATTCCTGACTATTAGCTCTGCATACACCTAGGTGATTCTTGCCGCACTCTCTAGAAAGTGGATAGGTACGCTTATTTCTCACACTACCCTAGGCTTTAGAGCCTGGTGCTCTATCATGAATATCATCTATAAAATAGGGTGCGGTTACACTAGTTGAGGATGAAACTGGGACTGAAAATTTTTTATACTGAGAACGACTACCTCCCTGTGACCCAGCCTGAGAAAAGCTGTAACTACCTCTTTTGAACCTCTGATTGGATCTCTCTCTCTCTCTCCTTAGATTTATCTGCCTCTATCTGCTGAGCATGGATCATTAACCTAGCAAGATCCTTGTCTCTATTGAGTATAGAGGTTCTACACTCTTTCAACACCAACTCGGACACACCAATTACAAATTTACTCATACTCACTCTAGGGTCAGCTATCAAGTCAGGAGCATACTTAGCTAACTGGTTGAACTTAATGCAATACTCCTTTATTGTTATGGAGCCTTGCCTCAGGTTCATGAACTCTTCTACCATAGCTTCTCTCATCTCTAGGGGGAAAAACTTAACTAGAAAGGCATCCTAAAATACTTGCTAAGTCATGAGAGCTGCATCTTCCCCTCTACTCTTCTTCCACATCACTATCCAATCATTGGCAATATTCTTCAGCCTATAGGATGCTAACTTTACACTCTCCTTCTCAGACACATGCATAATATGGGTGATCTTCTTCACCTCTTCAAGATAAAGCTGTGGGTCCTCACCTGCTACTGACCCAAAGAATATTGGCAGGTTTATTCTCATGAAATTTCTGATCCTGACTGCGGCTGAATCCCCATCTTACTAAGGTAGGGATGTAGCCTGATGATTCCCCTAAACATTAGTTATCACAACCAGGGTTAGCGCCTGAAAAACTGCCTGAAACTCTGAATGTGACACATTCTCAGTCGGAGGATCTACGGGATGAGGTGGCTGGTTATCATCCTTACAGGCATTAGCTTTGCAGGGAGGCATACTCTATAAATTAAAGAAAGAGATGGATTAGACTGAGAATTAACTTGAGCTCATACTCACTCGTATGACATGAATACTGAAAGAAGGGAAACTGTTCCTAGAAACATCTTATAGCCACCTGTACATAAATTTGACGCACAACACCCCCATGCATAAGACTTTACTAGATGCGACTTTTCAGACTTCCTAGGACACTGTTGAACCTTAGGCTCTGATACCAAGTTTGTAATGCCCTGATTTCCTGGAATCGGAATGCCACACGGTGCTCATGAACCCGAAGGACCATAAGCTAACCCTCTACTAATATTTGTAACTGAGCACTGTATAATATAATACAACAAATGCAGAAAACTAGCAGAAACTTACCCTAAGTTTCAAAACATCTAAAATGAACAAAACTAAAAATTAAATACTGATACATCTATTTGAAAAGCCTCAAACTATCTGATATGTGGAGTTTATGGGACATGTCCCCAACTAACTCTGTCTACTGAAAATAAACTGAATCTAATATAAAACTGAAATAGGAGGCATCCTTGAATGAAGAGGACTCACTACTACGTCTACTTCTGATAACTGAGTCTGGACTGATATGGGTGCTCTGGATCTTACGCTTCTAAACCCTATGGTATAAGACACCATATCACAAGAGAAAGTATGCAACAGTACTTTAAATAGACTAGTATTCTAGATGAGGTAAGGCTAAATATAATGGCTTATGCATGAACTATAATGACTAAATAATCTGAATATGCTGAATGAGGATACATGCATAAAAGCGTAAATTATGACAACACTGAATACTAACTTCTGAATGCTTGATCTTCTAACAACTGAGCTTATTATTACTGACATCTGAATTCACTAGCACTAGGAGACTGAACATCTGAGTCTTACTAATAACTGCGTTCTAAGCTTGCTACTATCGACTGACTAAATCTAAGATCAAACCTCTCTAACGGATGATCTCTGAATCGACTAATAATGAGAAGGAATGAATGCATCTGAGATCAGAACTATCTAGCGGAAGATCTCTGAATCTTTTAATAATAGAAGTAATGGACTGACTTTGAGATCAGGCCTATCTAATGAGTAATCTCTGGACCTTCTGAAATTGATAAGGATAATAATAATAATTGACTGAGTTTGAGATCAAGCCTATTTAGTGAGTGATATCTGAATCTATAAGACTATCTAAGTTCTTTAATGAGTTGTGTGACCGTATCTGACGATCCTTAATCAAAAGAACTATTTGAGGTCTTAACTGAGACTGAATTTGAAGCTGCAACTATAACTGTGGGAGTTCTTATTTAAACGACATACCCCAGCTGGAAGGGTGTCAATACCGTGCCACGGGTAAAAACCTCTACTATTGTCAAGCCTCTCTAACGGGTGACCCTAAATAGAAAGTCAAGCCTAAGGCAGTATGATAGTCAAGCCTTAATCTAATAGGTGACTCCGGGTCCTGTGCTGGCTATGCAGTTTTGGAGTTTAGGGATTTCTTCTAACAACTCTACCTCTCTAATGGGAAGCTATCATTCCTACACTCGCTTGGTGCTAGTTACTACTCCCAACTGAAGGACACTGAACTAATTCTTAGTTGAACTTAGATTGAGCTGAATCTGCTATTGATTATACTAAGTAACTAAGTTAATCTGAGTTCACTTGATTCAAAAGACGACAAAATACTACTGAATTCTACTTTCTATTTGAATACCACTGAATTTTGTAACTTACTGAGCTTTACTAAAATTTGGACTGATTACTGAATACTACTAAAGCTGAACTGGAACTGAGCTTGATTAGATTGAATTCTGAGATTACTGAGTTTTCTTAGCTTCTACCACTAACTAAGATATACTGATCATAGCACGACTAAGATTATCTGAAGACTGACTCAGCTCTAGAAAAGCAGCTAAGTTTTTGGGTATAAATACCCACAAGACTCGATAACAAAAATAAATAAGACATAATAACTCTTGCATGATAATCATAACAATAGACTTTTATTTGCAATATAACCAATGAAGCATCATTTCAAGCACTTAGAGAATCTTAAACATGTAATTATTTAGGGATGCATATTGTTGTCTCTTAACTCATTCAATAAGGAATTAACATGAATAGGAATGCACGTATCATATCATAATTCACTTTTCTAGGCATTACAACAAACACTTGACATGTATTGACTTACACAAAATTGGGAATTTCTTGTCTACATGTTATAATGACTCTATTTTCTTCACATAAGCAATTTATCAAATACGAGGAAGGCATACTTCGATCATAAAGCATTCAATACACATAATTAACATGGTTACATAATTCAACATGCTTCTTGAAGCGACTTTATCATGAACATCACATAACCAACACATACTAATGTCCGTACTTGCATCTTTATGATCACAACATGAATTAACACTTAATACTAACATGGGCTTTAACTTCAAACCACATAAATCATGAAAAACTCATAAACATAAAATCTTAAATTTAAAAAGGGATTATTGGACTTCTTGGGTGGAAGGAACCCAAGAATCAACATACAACATACCTTTCTATATGATTCTTAAAAAATTAATGGTGGAATTTCCTTGATTTTAAACCTTCAATAGAAACCCTTATTCTTGTTCTTGAGGAAAATTGAGAGAAAACCTCATATTTTGGGTGAAAATATGATGAATCTTGTGTTAAAGAATCTTATATAGTGGTGTGATTTGACCAAATTTCCCTTGGAAACACGGAAGTGAAATGCTGACAAACTGGGCACAAGGGCTATGGAAAGGCGACGCCTTTCCCAGAGCCTTTTGTAGGCTGGGCGGCACCTTGCTTCTGAGGGAGGGGGCCAAGGCTCTAAGCTGGGCAGCACCCCTCTGAAGCTTTTGCTACTGTTTTACCAACCCAAACATGACCTTAGGCTCATCTAAAAATTCCAAAACTCACCCGAGATGTAATCTTGACTTGCCCCATGGAAACGCAACCAGAAAATCAAGAAACGGAGGTCGGGAAGGTCATAAAATAATTTGTCAAAGTTTTGGAGACTTATGGAATGGAAATGTTTCAACACTTAGCCAAATTTTCTAAGTGTTAAGCCTTTCTTGGAATGCTTTAGAAGCTCTAAGGACTCGGAAATTTTATGGGATGCTACACTTAGATAATACCTAGTAGCATGGATCAACTATTAAGCTATAAATTACAGTTGTAATTGTCATTTCCTAATCACTACTCCTCTTTTGGAGTAAGTACTAATAATCTACGTGGGATCCTAACATTTGCAATCGCTAAGATATCTATTAAAGTGAAGACAATACAATGCATGCATGAGTATCGGTTTAAAACAACAACACTTCCACTACTTTGCAAATATGCCAGGGTTTCCACAACCCTGGCTATGTGATTTTAGCCCCTCATGCTTTTAAAGTAATCCACAACATTCATAATTGAAATCATAAGTGAAATCACAATAATCATAAGTAAAAACCCAAAAATTTACTAAATTAATCAACCAAAATCAATATAAGAGAATTCCAAGACAAAAATAAAATCTCGAAGTCAAAATATATTTGTAAGTATTAACAGTGCATAACGTCTACTAAGAAACACATAAGGGGTATTTATAGTACATGAGGAAACCTTGAAATTAAATCCCAAACGAAAACAGGATAAATAAGGGTTGGTGACCACTTATCTATGCCCATATGCGGCCTAGACTTAGGTGCATGTGCCATATGTGGCCTGAGGCTGGGCATATGAAGACACCTAAAAGTGCCAGAAAAAATTCCTACATCTTCTGCTCTCTGAATTTTTGGACTTTTGGCACTAACCTTACCTACATGCGGTTCATATATACTACATGCGGTCCGTATGTTGACTTAGGTAAGTGCCTAAAGATCATTTTTAGCATTTTCACCTACTGGATCTTCACTCCTAGTACTTACCTTAGTCTCAGACATATCACATATGATACATGTGGTCCACATGTTGACATAAGTAAGTGTCAGTCCTTCAAATACTTCCAACCAAGCTTTAAATGTTTAACTTTCATCTCATGCTTTGGTCACGTACATCCAAGAAGTACTAAAAGTGGCCACAAATGATAAAGTTAGTAGCCAAACACTCAATTTTTCATTTTTTCACGAACTTAGCATCCAAAACCTAATTTCTTTAAAAGCATACCAAAAATACATCATATCTAACAAAACAACCTAAAACTTGCATATTTTCATAATTTAGCATTAAAAGTGCTATATTTTTGTAGCACATTTGTTGTGCCCAAGCACACACGTAAGTGTACGTGGTCTCGCCAAGTAATAAAATGTCCCTTTACAAGCCATGTATCGATCCCATAGGGACTTGTTTTAGCAACTATCAAATTCTAGTTTAATGATTAAGATTAAAGCGGTGCAAATGTGACAAAAAGAGTTTTTGAGAATGATAGTTTAAAAGTAAAGTAAACAAAGAGAGAAAGTAAAATTCTTGGATAGTCAATAAGGAGACACCTAAGGTTCACCTAAGGTTAAGGATCTAAAGACAATCATACTATGCTATTGAACTTCATTGGTTAGATTACTTATCTCAGGGTTTAGAGTATGATCATGGTCTCCCGATCCTCTGATGTTCTAGCTAATTGGACATTACAACCACATCGTTGAGTGGAGATGCAATAATATATTTAGATGCATTAAGATGTCATCCTTTAAGTGAACTAAACAAGGCTTATAGGTATATCCCTATCCTAAACACTAATTCAAATCTCTTATTTTATAAAAGAATAAGAACCTTACTCTACTTACCCCCACTTTCTATCCTCTTATTTCTCCTTTCGAGTTCATAAAGATGACAATTGATATATTCTAAGGGTATATTATCCTTAAAATAGTTATAAAAAGGATAAATAAACAGAAAAAGATAATAAATCAAAACCAAATCAATTCAAGCAATATAAATCATGGTCTTGGCCTTAACCCCGGAAAGGGGGCTTTTAGCCACTCATGGACATAACCGTAATCACCTTTGATTAATACAAGATTAAATCCATAAATAAACTAAATTAAAATAATAAAAACTTTAATTGAAGTTTTTTACATCCTCTCTCCAAGTTTCAAAGCCCTCCAAGGTGTCTAACATCAAGTTTAAATGTCCTATTTATAGAAGGACAAAACTGCCAAAATTGACCTAGGGTCCGCGACACGGGGATCATAGCGGGAGAACGGGTGTGCTATGCACCCTAATATCTGATACAAACTATTTTGTATCCCCTTTGAAGCTTTATATGTATGTAATGATCCCTATTTACATGTATTTGGTTAGCTACACACCATGGACATCCAAAGTATCCATTTTACGTCAAATCTTCTCCCGTGCATCTGTTGAACCATTCCAAGCCTTTTTATGTTGTTTCCAATTGATTTAAATTTTTTATATAATCCATATATAATTATAACCAGATCACCAATCATATGATAGATTTAAACACCACAAATTATAGCTTAAAAACACACAATCCATAACGGTGAACTAGAAACTTAAGCAAAGAGCTAGTTTCGTCCTATTGATCTTTAGCTTAGTGTTTAGAATCTTGGATTGATTCAATTGAAACTCGAACAATAAAAACAAGTTTTACATACATAATTACACAATATTACCATTATTAACTCCTTACGCTAGTTAGAATCATCAAGATCAACTAGAACAACACCTAGCTCAATCTAGTAACACTAGTTTTCTCGTTTTCACTCTAAGTGACCAATTTAAGTAAAAAATTATTTGAAAATCAACTTAAACATTGTAATAAAATAATTACACTTAGTTTCTCAATTATATTTTCATTTACAAATTAATTAAACAATTTGTATTCAAAACAAGGCTAAATAAACTCGAATAACAACACTGAGGTGTAAAAATCCACCTGAGAACAACCATCCCACAGTTAAAGCCTTGTTTGTACTTGAACAACTCTTTTATTTAAGCATAATAAGCCAAGGAGAATGTACACTTCTAATTCAAGCAATAGTATTAAGGTAGTACTATAATGACTACATAGAAAGAATGCAAGTTTCTACACTAAGCATGTTACATACATAATTGAAAGTTCAACAATACTACTTCAAAACATCCTAGCCTCAAGAATTAACTACCAAGTTGGAAAACTCATACATATTTCCCAATAAAATACATCATATCAATAACCTAACTATCATTAAATATATTCCCTCAAAACAACAAAGTTACCCATAATTACTCATATGATGTTCCGGCTTTTGATAAAATATTTTTGGCCCTTTTCTTAGGATAATGTGTGTTTTAAAGAAACTATTGTTGTATTTAACATGGTATTTTAGTGTTTTCAGGTTAAAAACTGAGTGTGAACCATAAATTGAACAAAGCAAGCAAAATAAAGGAAAAGTTGATCAGCAACGGCTTAAGCGATGAACCGTCAACACTGCGATGAACCGTCAACACTGCGACGAACCGTCAGCCTTAACCATATCCCAAAAATAAAAGACAGAGTTCCTGGACATCCTGCGATGGTCTAAGAAATGGACAATTGAATTTACAATAAATCGTCGGCTTAAATCATCGCTAAGAAACAAAAAGAGGAAACACTGGGAGTCATGCGATGGTATAGGTGATGGACCGTTGGCCCTATGATGAACTGTCCCCCTACCCATCGACCAGAATCAGAAAATGAAATCATTAGAGGTCTATCAACGGTCTAAGAAATGGACCGTCGGCCCTGAGATGAACCATCGCTTGACCCATTAATCATGAAGAGGAAAATCCGAGTTTGAATTTTAAAACCCCAGTTATAGAATCATATAAATACCAAGTATTAGGGTTTATTCAATATCTTTGGTCATTTGTTTCATACTTTCTCCTCTATTGAGAGTTGTGTAACACTTTTTATTGAGATTGGAATATGGAGATTGAGATATGATTATTAGTTTTTATATTTTCTATTGAAGATTGAGAAGAACAATATTGTGACTTTCGTAAGTACTCTCTTGAAGCTATTTATGAACATCAATATATCTTTGATTTCTTATATGGAGATGAGTAGATAAACTCCCATAACTAGGGTTACGGAAGCCTTGATGTAGAGATCTATTTAGGGTTGTGAATCAGTTTGATTTCTAACATCTATCAAAATTGCATGATTCTTTCTTCATTATAATGACATTTCTTGGTTGCAAACTTAAGAAGTGAGACCATGAACACCACTTGTCTGACAAGAAAGTGGATGTTGGGAAAAGAAGTAATTCACATGAAATCTATAGGTTTACCTTTTGGATTAATAGGTTGATGCCTTAACAGGATTAACCCTTATGAGAGTCTTATTGAATAATGAAAGAATCCTTTAAGTTTGAGAGAAGTAAAGGGTGAAACACCCATTAGGTTGAGAAACACGTGGGTAATTCTTAGAATTTAATAATTCTTGCAATTGAATACATAAGTTAGAATTCAAGTACAAAGTCACAACCCTAATTGTTTGAACATCTTAGTGATAATAACTCTAGTTAAATCATTCTCATTAAAATTAAATCTACATTAACTCTCATTAGCAGGACATTTGTGTGATATAAACATGAAATAATGTTGTTAACATATCAAAACCCCCTTTATTTTGGAACCTTCGTTCAATAGTCTAATAACAGCCACAATACTTAGTGAACACAGTATTTCCTATGGGATTTAACACCCAACCCAATTGGGTTCTATATTTGATAGCAACCGCTTACACATTTGTAAGAAAGTTGTAATTCGGGAGTATTAAATTTTAGCATCGTTGGTGAAGAATACGATTTTCAATTAAGTTTGTGTTTGTTAATTGACCTTTGGTCAAGTTTCTCAAATTTTACTTTTGTTTATTATTTTGGTTCTATGCAAGGTAGTTATTGTGCATTCCAAGTACTCGTAGATTGGGTGCACCATTATTACCAATATATCTGGAATTGTAGTTGATTGTTAAAATGGCAGACCCTCAAGAGTCTGAAAGACTAGCTGCTCTGGCTAGTGCTCAACTAAATCAGCAAAATGATGGCCAACAAGCACATCATCCTAATCCTGATGATGATGATTTAAGAGATGATGATTTGTTAGATCTTGTTAACCCAAGGTATCTAGATAATTAGACTGGACCAGTGAAAGAAATGTAAATAGGAATCGCCAATTTAGGGCAAGGCAAGAGCGTTAACCAGTGTAGTTTGATCTAAAAAACGATGAAGATAGAATAGATGAAGTAGGTGCAACTGAATCTATCATTCCCCTACCTCTAGCACCAGGAGCTAAATTTAATATTACTAGAATGATAATTCAACTCCTTTATCTTAATGGGTTGTTCGGTGGTCTTTCCGAAGATGATCCAAATATGCATTTGGTGAATTTTGTCACCATTTTCAAGTCTTTTGATTATCCAGGAGTGGGTCAAAATGTTATCTGCCTGCATTTGTTTCCGTTGTCTCTATCTAGAGAGGTGACACTATGGCTAAATTAACTGACTCCTGACTCTATAACCAACTGGAGGCAGTTGAAAGAGGCTTTCCTAAAAAGGTTCTTTCCACCTCTAAAAGGGTATAGTAAAGGGATGAAATCAGTAGCTTCCGACAGCTTCCCACTGAAGCTTTTCATGAGGCCTGGGGGAGGTTTAAAAATAAAATGATGCAATGCCCAAACTATAACATGATGAATATTCATTTAATAAAGACTTTTTATCGAGCTTTGAACTCTATCACGAAGCCAGTCGTGGATAATACAGCAGGAGGGTCGTTTGTTGACCTTACTTTTCTAGAGGCCTCAAAGATACTCGATTAAATGAACAAATAGAGTAGATCTTAGTATACAAGGGAGTCCGTGGTAGAAATCCTTACTATGTTTGGTAGTATGACTACAGAGCAATGCAAGAAGGAGGAAGAACATGAACAAGATATGGCACATCTAAAAACACAGATGGATTTACTGGCTGAGTATCTATTATTTGGGAAAATGGAGAGGATAAAAGATGTTGCATCTCAAGGAAGAGCTGATTTTGATTTGGAAGAAGAGGTAAACTTTCTAAATAATTAGGGGGTTTCCTAAGAAACAACTAAGGAAATTAAGTTCAGAACGATTATGATAAAACTTACAACGATAGAGATCAAGGGAAATAGAAGAGCAAAAATGATAGGAGTGGACTATATGTACCTCCTGGAAGCAGAAATAATGCTGCAACTAGCTTTGGCAAGATGTCTATGGAGGACATGATGGAGAAATTATTAAAGGGAGTTGAGACTACCAACTCTAGGGTGACCACTATAAAGAGTGATTTGTCTTCCATGAGTCAGTTGGTAAACTCACACTCTACTTCTATCAAGTAGTTGGAGTAGCAAATGAGCCAACTCTCAGCATCATTGAATCAGAGGAAGAGTGGAACTTTGCCAAGTGATACAATTTAGAATCCTCAAAATAATAGCTCCTGAATGGCAATTACCACATGGAGTGGTAAGGTATTACTAGGACCATCTGTGGGAAAAGCTGTGATTGTAAAGGATATTGAGCATGAAAAAACTTATCCAGTAGAGTCTGAAAAACTAGACAAAGTTATTGATAATACACCATCCAACCATCAACGGTTTGATAAGTTGGAAAAGAGCAAGGGAAAGGACACCAAAGTGGTGGTTACTATAATCCCAAAACAACCTCCTCAATTTCCCCGTTGATTGAAAAAGAAGGCTGACAACACAAAGTTTGGCAAGTTTATGGCCATGCTAAAGCAGTTGACAATCAACTTGCCATTGGTGGAGGTATTGGAGAAAATGTCCGGGTACACAAAGTTCATGAAAGAACTTGTTACAAAGAAGCAAATTGTTAGTTATGAGATAGTGGAAAGTATCTATCATTATGGTGCTATTTCCACAAGGTCATTGGTGTAGAATAAGGCCAACCTGAGAGCATTTACTATCCCATTCACTATTGGGCCTCTTTAATTCAAAAAAGCTTTATATGATTTAGGATCAAGTATAAACTTGATGCCGCTTATTGTGTATAAGAAACTGGGTTTGGGGGAATCCTACTCCCACAAACATAAGATTAGTTATGACAGACAGATCTGTGAAGTGGCCTGTAGAGATTTTATATGACATATTAGTAAAGGTGGCCAGTTTCATATTTCCAGATGATTATGCAATTCTTGATTGCAAGGTGGACTTTGAGATGCCCATAATTTTGGGTAGACCTATTCTTGCAATCGGGAGTGTACTTATTAATCTAAAGGCAAATGAGTTACTATTCAGGCTGAATGATGAAGTAGTTCGATTCGATGTATGCCAGTACATGAAACAGGATAAAGATATGAGTGTATTTTATATTGTGGATGTTTATTATGAGGAGGAGCAGGAAGTACCGATAGAAGAAAATTTTGCTGTCGAGACTTCAGCTATTGTACTAATGAATTTTGAGCAAAACGGTATTGAAAATTATGAGGAGACTATGTATGACTTAACAGGAATGGGGTATTATTCTTATGCACCAAAGAAGCTGGATTTAGACTTAAAAATTCATCCCAGTCCACCAGCCAAGCCATCTATTGAAGAGCCACCCATTTTGGAGCTGAAGGAGTTACCTGGTCATTTGAGGTATGTGTTCCTGGGCGGTAGGAATACACTACCTGTTATTATTGTAGCTGACTTAGGTGAATAACAGGTGGAAGCCCTCATTTCTGTTCTTAAGAGATATAAGAGGGATATTAGTTAGATAATTGCAGATATTATCGATATTTCTCCTAGTATATGCACACATAAAATCTAGCTAAAGGAGGATTTTTTCTCGACTATTGATCATTAGCGCCATCTTAACCCACCTATGCAAGAGGCGGTGAAGAAAGAAATTATCAAGTGGCTAGATACAGGAGTGGTATACCCTATCTCAGATAGTAAGTGGGTAAGTCTTGTTCAGTGCATGATCGAGAAAGGGGGCATGACAGTGGTGTATAATGAGAAGAATAAGTTGATTCCACTTAGGCCTGTTACTGGATGGAGGGTGTGTATGGATTATAGAAAACTCAACTCATGGACATTTAAGGACCACTTCCCAATGCCTTTCATAAATCAGATGCTTGATCGATTCGCGGGAAGAGGTTGATATTATTTCTTGGATGGTTATTCTGGTTACAATCAGATTTCTATAGCCCCGAAGGATTAGGATAAAATGACATTCACCCACCCATATGTACTTTTGCATTTAAGTGAATGCCGTTTGGATTTTGTAATGCGCCCGTTACCTTTCAATGGTATATAATGTCTATTTTATCAGATATGGTTGAAGACACCTTGGAGGTATTTATGGATAATTTTTTCTATGGTAGGAGATTCGTTTGAGCCGTGCTTGGTAAATTTGAGTAGGTCCTTACAGCGGTGTGAGGAGTTCAATCTTCTACTTTATTGGGAGAGATTTTACTTTATGGTGAAGGACAACATTATTCTCGGACACAAAATTTCAGCAAAGGGGATTGAATTTGATCAAGATAATGTTGAGGTTATGGAGAAGCTTCCACCTCCTATTTCAGTGAAGGGAATGGGAAGTTTCCGTGGACATGCTGGCTTTTATAGAAGATTTATAAAGGACTTCACAATGATTGCAAATCCCCTTTGAAAACTTTTGGAGAAGAAAGTCAAATTCTCTGTTGATGATGATTGCTTAAAGGCATTTGAATGCCTTAAAGGGAAGCTGGTTGATGCTCCTATTATTGTTGCACTTGATTGGTCAAAACCATTTGAGATAATGTGGGATGCAAGCGGTGTTGAACTTAAAGCTGTGCAGGGACAAAAGAAAGACCATTGACTTTGCGATAAACCGTCGGCTTAAATCATCGCTAAGAAATAAAAAGAGGAAACACTAGGAGTCATGCGATGGTATAGGTGATGGCCCGTTGGCCCTGTGATGAACTGTCGCCCTATCCATCGACCAGAATCAAAAAATGAAATCATTGGAGGTCTATCAACGGTCTAAGAAATGGACCGTCGGCCCTGCGATGAACCGTCGCTTGACCCATTAACCATGAAGAGGAAAATCCGAGTTTGAATTTTAAAACCCCAGTTCTAGAATCATATAAATACCAAGTATTAGGGTTTATTTAATATCTTTGGTCATTCATTTCATACTTTATCCTCTATTGAGAGCTGTGTAACACTTTTCATTGAGATTGGAATATGGAGATTGAGATATGATTATTAGTTTCTATATTTTCTATCGAAGATTGAGAAGAACAATATTGTGACTTTTGTAAGTAATCTCTTGAAGCTATTTGCGAACATCAATATATCTTTGATTTCTTATATGGAGATGAGTAGATAAACTCCCATAACTAGGGTTATGGGAGCCTTGATGTAGAGATCTATTTAGGGTTGTGAATCAATTTGATTTCTAACATCTATCAAAATTGCATGATTCTTTCTTCATTATAATGACATCTCTTGGTTGAAAACTTGAGAAGTGAGCCCATGAACACCACTTGTCTGACAAGAAAGTGGATGTTGGGAAAAGAAGTAATTCACATGAAATCTATAGGTTTACCTTTTGGGTTAATAGGTTCATGCCTTAACAGGATTAACCCTTATGAGAGTGTTATTGAATAATGAATGAATCCTTTAAGTTTGAGAGAAGTAAAGGGTGAAACACACATTAGGTTGAGAAACACGTGGGTAATTCTTAGAATTTAATAATTCTTGCAATTGAATACATAAGTTAGAATTCAAGTACAAAGTCACAACCCTAATTGTTTGAACATCTTGGTGAGAATAACTCTAGTTAATTCATTCTCATTAAAATTAAATCTACATTAACTCTCATTAGCTGGACCTTTGTGTGATATAAACATGAAAGAATGTTGTTAACATATCAAAACCCCTTTTATTTTGGAACCTTCGTTCAATAGTCTAATAACAGCCACATGACTTAGTGAACACAGTATTCCCTATGGGATTTAACACCCAACCCAGTTGGGTTCTATATTTGATAGCAACCACTTACACATTTGTAAGAAAGTTGTAATTCGGGAGTATTAAATTTTAGCATCATTGGTGAAGAATACGATTTTCAATTAAGTTTGTGTTTGTTAATTGACCTTTGGTCAAGTTTCTCAAATTTTACTTTTGTTTATTATTTTGGTTCTATGCAAGGTAGTTATTGTGCATTCCAAGTACTCGTAGATTGGGTGCACCATTATTACCAATATATCTGGAATTGTAGTTGATTGTTAAAATGGCAGACCCTCAAGAGTCTGAAAGACTAGCTGCTCTGGCTAGTGCTCAACTAAATCAGCAAAATGATGGCCAACAGGCACATCATCCTAATCCTGATGATGATGATTTAAGAGATGATGATTTGTTAGATCTTGTTAACCCAAGGTATCTAGATAATTAGACTGGACCAGTGAAAGAAATATAAATAGGAATCGCCAATTTAGGGCAAGGCAAGATCGTTAACCAGTGTAGTTTGATCTAAAAAATGATGAAGATAGAATAGATGGAGTAGGCGCAACTGAATCTATCATTCCCCTACCTCTAGCACCAGGAGCTAAATTTAATATTACCAGTATGATAATTCAACTCCTTTATCTTAACGGGTTGCTCGGTGGTCTTCCCGAAGATGATCCAAATATGCATTTGGTTAATTTTATCACCATTTGCAAGTCTTTTGATTATCCAGGAGTGGGTCAAAATGTTATCTGCCTGCATTTGTTTCCGTTGTCTCTATCTAGAGAGGTGACACTATGGCTAAATTAACTGACTCCTGACTCTATAACCAACTGGAGGCAGTTGAAAGAGGTTTTCCTAAAAAGGTTCTTTCCACCTCTAAAAGGGTATAGTAAAGGGATGAAATCAGTAACTTCCGACAGCTTCCCACTGAAGCTTTTCATGAGGCCTGGGGGAGGTTTAAAAATAAAATGATGCAATGCCCAAACTATAACATGATGAATATTCATTTAATAAAGACTTTTTATCAAGCTTTGAACTCTATCACGAAGCCAGTCGTGGATAATACAGCAGGAGGGTTATTTGTTGACCTTACTTTTCTAGAGGCCTCAAAGATGCTCGATTAAATGAACAAATAGAGTAGATCTTGGCATACCAAGGATTCCGTGGTAGAAAGCCCTACTGTGTTTGGTAGTATGACTACAGAGCAATGCAAGAAGGAGGAAGAACATGAATAGGATATGACATATCTAAAAACTTAGATGGACTTACTGGCTGAGCATCTATTATTTGGAAAAATAGAGAGGATAAAAGATGTTGCATCTCAAGGAAGAGCTGATTCTAATTTGGAAGAAGAGGCAAACTTTCTAAATAATTAGGGGGTTTCCGAAGCAACAACTAAGGAAATCAAGTTCAGAACGATTATGATAAAACAAGTTACAATGATAGATATCAAGGGAAATGGAAGAGCAAAAATGATAGGAGTGGACTATATGTACCTCCTGGAAGCAAAAATAATGCTGCAACTAGCTCTGGCAAGATGTCTATGGAGGACATGATGGAGAAATTATTAAAGGGAGTTGAGACTACCAACTCGGGGGTGACCACTACGAAGAGTGATTTGTCTTCCATGAGTCAGTTGGTAAACTCACACTCTACTTCTATCAAGTAGTAGGAGCAGCAAATGAGCCAACTCTCAGCATCATTGAATCAGAGAAACAGCGGAACTTTGCCAAGTGATACAATTCAGAATCCTCAAAATAATAGCTCCTGAATGGCAATTACCACACGGAGTGGTAAGGTATTACCAGGACTGTCTGTGGGAAAAGCTATGATTGCAAAGGATATTGAGCATAAAAAAACTTATCCAGTTGAGTCTGAAAAACTAGATGAAGTTATTGATAATACACCATCCAACCATCAACAGGTTGATAAGTTGGAAAAGAGCAAGGGAAAGGAGACCAAAGTGGTGGTTACTATAATCCCAAAACAACCTCCTTAATTCCCCCGTCGATTGAAAAAGAAGGCTGACAACACAAAGTTTGGAAAGTTTATGGCCATGCTAAAGCAGTTGACAATCAACTTGCCATTGGTGGAGGTATTGGAGCAAATGCCCGGGTACGCAAAGTTCATAAAAGACCTTGTTACAAAGAAGCAAATTGTTAGTTATGAGATGGTGGAAAGTATCTATCATTGTGGTGCTATTTCTACAAGGTCATTGGTGTAGAATAAGGCCAACCCGAGAGCATTTACTATCCCATGCACTATTGGGCCTCTTGAATTTAAAAAAGATTTATTTTATTTAGGATCAAGTATAAACTTGATGCCGCTTATAGTGTATAAGAAACTGGGTTTGGGGGAATCCTACCCCCATAAACATGAGATTAGTTATGGCAGACAGATCTGTGAAGTGGCCTGTAGAGATTTTATATGACATATTAGTAAAGACGGCCAGTTTCATATTTCCAGATGATTATGTAATTCTCGATTGCGAGGTGGACTTTGAGGTGCCCATAATTTTGGGTAGACCTTTTCTTGCAACCGAGAGTGTACTTATTAATCTAAAGACAAATGAGGTACTATTCAGGCTGAATGATAAAGTAGTTCGATTCGATGTATGCCAGTCCATGAAACAACATAAATATATGAGTGTATTTTATATTGTGGATGTTTATTATGGGGAGGAGCAGGAAGTACCGATAGAAGAAAATTTTACTGTGGAGACTTTAGCGTTGTATTAATGAATTTTGAGCAAGACGGTGTTGAAAATTATGAGGAGACTATGTATGACTTAACAGGAATGGGGTATTATTATTATGCAGCAAAGAAGCTGGATTTAGACTTAAAAATACATCCCAGTCCACCAGCCAAGCCATCTATTGAAGAGCCACCCATTTTGGAGCTGAAGGAGTTACCTGGTCATTTGAGGTATGTATTCCTGGGCAGTAGGAATACACTACCTGTTATTATTGCAGCTGACTTAGGTGAATAATAGGTGGAAGCCCTCATTTCTGTTCTTAAGAGATATAAGAGAGATATTAGCTGGATAATTGCAGATATTATTGACATTTCTACTAGTATATGCACACATAAAATCTAGCTAGAGGAGGATTTTTTCTCGACTATTGATCATTAGCGCCGTCTTAACCCACCTATGCAAGAGGTGGTGAAGAAATAAATTATCAAGTGGCTAGATACAGGAGTGGTATACCCTATCTCAGATAGTAAGTGGGTAAGTCTTGTTCAGTGCATGATCGAGAAAGGGGGCATGACAGTGGTGTATAATAAGAAGAATAAGTTGATTCCACTCAGGCCTGTTACTGGATGGAGGGTGTGTATGGATTATAGAAAACTCAACTCGTGGACATTTAAGGACCACTTCCCAATGCCTTTCATAAATCAGATGCTTGATCAATTCGCAGGAAGAGGTTGGTATTATTTCTGGGATGGTTATTCTAGTTACAATCAGATTTCTATAGCCCCGAAGGATTAGGAGAAAATGACATTCACCTACCCCTATGGTACTTTTACATTTAAGAGAATATCGTTTGGATTGTGTAATGCGCCCGTTTCCTTTCAATGGTATATAATGTCTATTTTATTAGATATGGTTGAAGACACCTTGGAGGTATTTATGGATAATTTTTTCTGTGGTAGGAGATTCGTTTGACCCGTGCTTGGTAAATCTGAGTAGGGCCTTACAGCGGTGTGAGGAGTTTAATCTTGTGCTTAATTGGGAGAAATTCCACTTTATGGTGAAGGAGGGCATTATACTCGGACACAAAATTTCAGCAAAGGGGATTGAATTTGATCAAGATAAAAATGAGGTTATAGAGAAGCTTCCACCTCCTATTTTAGTGAAGGGAGTGCGAAGTATTCGTGGACATGCTGGCTTTTATAGGAGATTTATAAAGGACTTCACAAAGATTGCAAACCCCCTTTGTAAACTTTTGGAGAAGAAAGTCAAATTCTCTTTTGATGATGATTGCTTGAAGGCATTTGAATGCCTTAAAGGGAAGCTGGTTGATGCTCCTATTATTGTTGCACTGGATTGGTCAAAATCATTTGAGATAATATGTGATGCAAGTGGTGTTGAACTTAGAGCTGTGCTGGGACAAAAGAAAGACAAATTATTTCATCCAATCTATTATTCCAGCAAAGCGCTGAATGGAGCTCAAAATAACTACACCATCACAGAACATGAACTTCTTGTAGTTGTCTACACCTTTGAAAAGTTTCGGGCATATTTTTTAGGAACCAAGGTGGTGGTCTACACTGACCATGTAGCCTTACGATATTTGATTATGAAAAAGGATGCGAAGACAAGGTTGATTAGATGGGTGTTTCTGCTTCAAGAGTTTAACTTTGAAGTTAAATATCAGAAGGGTTGCAAAAAACAAGTTGCGGACCACCTGTCTAGGCTTGAAGGGGATCTAGAAGCTAAAGATGAATTTGAGATCAATGATTCATTTCCTGATGAGGAAATCTTGGCTGCTGTTACCGAGAAAATACCTTAGTATGCTGATTTCACAAATTATATGGTGAGCGAGGTGATCTCAGAGAATCTTTCCTTTCATCAAAGGAAAAAGTTTCTCCATGATGTGAACCATTGCTTATGGGATGAGCCATATTTTTTTCGGCAATGTACGGATGGTATTATTAGACGGTGCATCCCAGAAGTAGATATGTTAAGTATACGGGAAGAGATTCATGCTTCACCAGTTGGAGGTGACTATGCAGGTGATTGGACTAAAAGGAAAGTGCTTCAGAGTGGCTACTATTGGAATTCTTTATTTAGAGATGCTTACGAGTTCGTGAAGAGGTGTGACCAATGTTAAAGGCAAGGGTCTATCTCGAAGCACCATGAGATGCCAATGTCTAAAATGCTGGAGGTAGAATTAATTGATGTGTGGGGCATTGATTTCTTGGGGCCATTTGTGAGATTTGGGATAAAGTACATATTAGTGGTCGTTGACTACGTGTCAAAATAGGTTGAGGTAGTGGCTCTAGCAGATAATGAAGGGAAGAGAGTTACTGTATTCTTAAGGAAAACATCTTCTCTCGCTTTGGGGTACCACGTACCATTATCAGCGATGAAGGATCACAGTTTTGCAACAAAATATTTAGAGCTACCTTAGTAAAATATGGATTTAAGCAGCATAAAGTGGCTACACAATACCACCCGCAAACCAGTGGGTAGGTAGAAACTCTAATCGGGAAATCAAAGATATCCTTGCTAAGACTATAAATGCTAGCAGGAAGGATTGGTCTAGGAAGCTGGACGATGCCTTATGGGAATATTGAACGGCTTTCAATACACCTATTGTCATGTCGCCATACCAATTGATTTATGGCAAGGCATGCTATTTGCCGATTGAGCTAGAGTATAAAAAGTTGTGGACACTGAAGCAACTTATCTTTAATTGAAATAAGGCAGCTAATGTGAGACGGGGCAGCTAAATGAGATGGATGAGTTTCATCTTAGAGCTTATGATCGGGATGATATATACAAAGAAAGAATGAAGAAGTACCACAACCGCAGGATTGAAAAGCAAGATTTCCGAAAAGGTGACTTGGTGCTTCTGTTCAACTCCAGACTCAAGCTGTTCCCAGCTAAGCTTAAGTCCAAGTGGTCAGGCCCGTTTAAAGTTAGTCAAGTCTACTCTTCTTGAGTAGTCGAACTTAAAAATAAATATGAAAGCGTCTTCAAAGTTAACGGGCAACGAGTCAAATATTATATTGGTCAAATGGACTCGATAAGGAGTATTGACGCTATCTATCTCAATAAAGTCTGAGTAATCGAGATGATTGAGTCATGTAGTGACAATAAATCAGGTGCTAGTGGGAGGCAACCCATATTGTATTGTTGTATAGCAGTAGGTTAAGTTAGTTTGTAGTTTGTCTTGTTGTTTTGTGCAAACTGAAAGGTTTATGGAAGTGTACAGGTACAACAGTGCAGGAAAACAGAAGCTAAAAGAGTTTAGGTGACCGACAGATTAATCGATAGACCATTGCAACCTCGACGGATCTTCGTGGTAACCATCGCAACAAAGTCCAGAAACCAAGAATCTAGAAAAGTTACGATGGGTTGACCGATGGACCGTCGCATGTTCGATGGACCATCGCATGAACCTTCATTGATGATTCACATGGTAGGTTCACTGGATTGGGGTGATGGATTGATTGATGCACCATCGCATATGCGATGGACCATCACGTTAACCATCGTTTATAACCCTATTTCAACGGGTCGGGTCGGATTAACTTTAAATAGCTAGATTCTTCATTCTTATCCGATCCAAAGGGCTCTTAAATTGATAATGTGAAGAGTTAAGTAACTCCCCAACTATTCAACATACCTGAAACTTTTCATTCTCTTCTCAGACTTTTCCTATTCCCTTCCCCCATCTATGTTAACTTTACCTCTTCTTTGTACTTTTCATCACAATCAAACTAAGTTCTTTTCACTAAAGCAAAGAATCATCTGTTGTTTAGAGTTCATTGTGCACAGTCAGAGTAGTGACCCAATACTGCAATAACAAGGTATAAATTTCCTTTCACTCTCTATCTTTCTTCAACGTGAAGAGCAATAGACTAGGTAAATACAATCAAGTGAACTAATTCTCCTTTATTTTTGGTATTATGTGCTAATATTTGAGTCAAAACCTAGCATATACTATCCTTGGGGAAGTCTAAGTAACCCATGGACCAAAAATTAAAAAATATGGTGATGTATTATCGATAAAAATGCCATAAAAATCGTCCTTAAATGAATTGTATGCAAGGTGTTTGACAAAATGCCCAAGTGAGGCTTGAATTTAAAAATTGTAGGCGACGGCTTGAGCGACGGACCGTCAGACACCTGATGAACCATCACCTAAGATGTCGCAACTTTCTAAAAAATGAAATCACTAGAATAACACCGAAGGTTGGGATCGACGGACCATCGCATCCTCGATGGACCATATCCTAGCCGTCGCTGGTCAATAATTTTTCCTATCTTCTAGTTTAAGTCTGTGAAATGATAAATATTTCACTTGCAGGAATTATGGAAAACAAATTACCACCCACCAGAGGTAGAAGTAGAGGCCAAGGGGCCAGATAAGGGCTATCCAAAAGGTGTGGACGAACCGGCATGAAACACCCAGTGACATCGCCAGGTGATTTCTTCATCATCCCAGTCTAAAGAGGAGGGTGAAAGCAGTAGAAATAATATCTTAAGTTTAATTTTGATTGAGTAAGGGGTTGCAGTATCTAACCCTGTCTAAGAAGAGAGTCTAGAACTAGAGAACCCAAATTTGGTTTGGCGCAAGGATCCACAAGTGCGGGAAGCTATAAGATGGCAGGTTGAGGGTGCTCGAGAGAATTTTTACAAAGGGTTGGCACTAACAAATAGGGTAGCCATAAAGAGGTTTATTTTTGAAGAGCATCAGATTGTGACAACAACCTTGCACGAGTACCCAGAATTTTAACGTCGATTCAATGAATATGAGTTGGCATGGATGACCAGACCACTTAGATCCTATCAACCAAACTTGGTGCGTGAGTTTTTCACTAATTACTTGGCATTGATAGATAAGAATTATCCCCCAGGTAAGTCAGCTACTGACATGATCAAGCTGGACACAGTTCTTGTTCATGGAGTTGACATAGACATCTCAGAGTATACGTTGAACATATTCTTGTTTGGGGCTGAATATCAAATACCCTGTATAATACCAAACTTAGAGCATCAGTTGTTCACGCAGATCCAACAAAATCTATGGTTAGCCAAAATATTGATAGAGAGAGGAGAGACTGCATGGCTATACAACCCCCACAAAAATATCTAAGTCATCCCTAAGCTTTAGGGCCAAGTTCTGGTGGGCAATTATGAGGCTGAGGTTGATGCCAATAGGCGGTGATGACTGCCTAGAGCTCACTAGAGTTGTGATTGTTGCTGATTTGCTGGAGGGGTTGACAGTGGATGTTGGCCATATCATTTTTGACGAGTTGTTCTACTGTGCTCACAAGACTCAAACTGCGCTGCCATTTTCATGCCTTATCACAGAATTATGCAAGCAGGTGAAGGTACCTTTGATTAGTGTAATAGATAATAAGGTCAAGACAATACACAAGCAGGATATTGAAAAGACTAGGTATGCTCTAAGTTTTACATGCGAGTCAACAGGCCCCCAGCTCAGCAAACTCAGTCGGTGCCAATTCCTGAGTCATCAGAAGTCCCTTCAGGTATGCCACTACCTCTTGCTACGTATGTGCCTCCGACCACATCTGCAAGTTCAGCCTCAATGCCTATGGGTGGTACTGTAGATTTTACGTCAGTTCCACCTTAATATTCTAAGTATAGGATGAACCAAGAGAACTTTGCAAAGATGGTCCAAGCATAGAAGAGGTTTGAAAAGCAGTTGGCTATATGGGGGGCAAATTTTAAACCCTTCATTGAAAGAATTATAGAGAAAGTAGTGAGCCCTTTCAGGAATATGCAGATAAGAATAGACAACATGGAGGAGAGAATCAACAAAAAGCTGGATGCCATGTCCATTCTGAATTTTGCAAAATTGATTGAGTAAGTTACACAAATCTGGGCTGATATAGACAAGATAAATCAGTAGCCACAACATCCTATATTTGATCCAGTCCAGATCAAAAGTGATGAAGACGAAGGTCTTGTTGACTTAATGGGGAGACCAATCAAGGATAAGGGTAAGAAAGTAGTAGAAATAGATAAAAAGGCTGAGAAAGTTGCAAGGAAAGCCGCCAAAAGAAAGAGGTTCGAAGCCATAACACTAGAGGAATAAGAGAAACATAATATAAAGAAAGGAAAAAAGAAATCAAGGAGAGATAATGAAAGAATAAGGAAAAGAGTAAAGGACGAAGTAGCTGGAGTGTCTACTAGTTCAGCCCCAGCTAGTAGGTAACCTGTAGATCTAGCTAGAGATGTGGTACCTCCAATTCTGGAGAGAGAAATTGTGAGCACTCCCACCATCATGAGGGTCAACATTGAACCTGGTGAGGACACTGGAGACTCACCACACTTCACAGATGCCTCAGAGGAATAAGAGACACTATAAGTATTTCCCCTCCTTTATAGTTAAAGATTTGCATTAAGGACAAAGCATTATTTTTTGTGTGGTGTGCTTGTACGATGGGGGTTGTGTTGCCGATATTATTTTCCTCCCACGTGCTATCTAGGAGAATCGGTATGTCTAGGTTGTTATTAAGTTGTTGCATTTTTATTTCTTGTCTAGGTTAACTGTAGGTTTGAAAATTTTCTTTCCTAAGTCATGTTCTGTTGGTAATACTATTCCATCAAATAAAAGTGACGTTTATGTTAGCATCAATTTGTATATGTGAGTGATAAGTGATTATGGCAAAATGTTTATGTACATTTGTTATATAATTAATTCTCCTTTTCATATTGGTAAAGTATTGTGTGACCATCTGTGACTCTGAAACTGGCATACAAATGTAAGTGATTATAGCCATATGTTACGAATCCCAAGAGTTAGTAGAATAGGAATTGACTTAGTGCTTATGTGTGTGATTGTTTGTATAGTTCCCTACATAGATGCTACACCCAAAACTTGCTCGGTTCATCTGTTGTTGTTTTGTCTTTGACTCAATAAGATAGGATAGTAGGCCTCCTTATTTGTTAGTCCGTTTAGCCAAAATAATGACCCACCAAAATGTTTTATTTTAGTTGCAACCCTGTTAAGCCTTGTTAATGTTTGTTATACCCAAATAAATAGAGATTCACTCTCTAGAAGGGTGAGCACTTAGCTTTGGCCCTGATCCAATTTTGGACATTGTACACTTTAACTTAGGCAAATTACGTAAGTTGAGTGTGGCTATTGTTAGATTATTGGCAGCCTGGGAGGTTGAGTTGAAATTGATTTGAGAGGTAGCATCCGGCCCTGGTCTAGTTAGCTGTCTAAATAGATATTGTGCACATAAACTTTCTACATCAGCATAAGTTGAGGGTGACTGGTGCTGTTGTTTAATAAAAAAAATTTGGGTTATGACAAGGGTGCGGATGGTTAATATTGATTGTGGATGAGTGAAAGGAAATTTAATTCTGGTGAGTAGCTACCAAAAAGGGTAAAAAGAGTGAAGTTTTGTACTTTAAGTTACTTATCCAAATGAATAACTCCCACCGAGCATAAAACCTTATTACAACCCTTAGCAAGTGCTACTTGATCTTAGCGAGTAAATTATGAGAGAACATTAGATGATATGGCAAAGACTATGGGTGAGCACTATATTTGCAACTTCTATTCTGAGAGCGAGAGTATTAGTTTTGTCCATAGATTGATTATATATAATGAGAGGTGGACTTCATTGGCTGTAAGGGTATGATAGTTATCTGTAGACTCCTGATTCCTTTAGGGTATTGTATCTATGGCTATAAATATGTTGTGTAGTAGTTGATGCTAGTTATAGATCCTTATGTGTTAGAGCACTTTCTGAATGGGCAGTTGAATGATTGTATAGCTGTGTTGATATGATTGTTGAGTGCCCATCATGATATTGTTCGTATATGCATCTTGGTGTTGAGTTGCTTGAGGACAAGCAATTGCTTTAAGTTGAGGGCGTTGATGTTCCGGAATTTGATGGAACATTTCAGGCCCTTTTCTTAGGATAATTGTGTGTTTTCAAGCAACTATTGTTGCATTTAACATGATATTTTAGTGTTTTCGGGTTAAGAACTAAGTGTGAAGAATAACTTGGACAAACTGAGCAAAAAAAGGAAAAATTAATCAGCGACGGCTTAGGCGATGGACCGTCAACTCTGCGATGAACCATCGTCCTTAACCATCAGCCAAAAATAGAAGACAGAGTTCCTTAACATCCTGCGATGGTCCAGGCAATGGACCGTCAACTCTATGATGAACCGTTGGCTTAAACAATCGCTAAGAAATAGAATAAGGAAACATTGGGAGTCATACGACAGTACAGAAGATAGATCATCAGCCCTGCGATGAACCGTCACCCTACCCGTCGACCAGAATCATAAAATGGAATCATTGGAGGTCCATCAACATCTAGGCGACGGACCGTCCCTGCGATGAACCGTTGCTTGACCCGCCAACCATGAAGCAGAAAATCCGAGTTTGAATTTTAAAAACCCAGTTCTAGAATCATATAATACCAAGTATTAGGGTTTATTCGGTATCTTTGGTCATTAGTTTCATACTTTCTCCTTTATTGAGAGTTGTGTAACACTTTTCATTGAGATTTGAATACAGAGATTGAGAACTGATTATTAGTTTTATATTTTCCATTGAAGATTCAGAAGAACAAGATTGTGACTTTTGTAAGTACTCTCTCGAAGATATTTATGAACATCAATATATCTTTGATTTCTTATATAGAGATGAGTAACTAAACTCCCATAACTATGGTTATGGGAGCTTTGATGTAGAGAACTATTTGGGGTTGTGAATCAGTTTGATTTCTAACATCTATTGAAATTACATGAATCTTTCTTCATTATAATGACATCTCTTGGTTGCAAACTTGAGAAGTGAGCCCATGAACACCACTTGCCTGACCAGAAAGTAGATGTTGGGAAAAAAAGTGATTCACATGAAATCCATAGGTTTACCCTTTGGGTTAATGGGTTGATGCCTTAACAAGATTAACCCTTATGAGAGTCTTATTGAATAATGCATGAATCCTTTAAGTTTGAGGGAATTAAAGGGTGAAACACCCATTAGGTTGAGAAACACTTGGGTAATTCTTAGAATTCAATAATTCTTGCAATTGAATACATAAGTTAGAATTCGAGCACAAAGTCACATCCCTAATTGTTTGAACATCTTGGTGAGCATAACTCTAGTTAATTTATTCTCATTGAAATTCCATCTACATTAACTCTCATTAGCTGGACCTTTGTCTGATACAAACATGAAAGAATATTATTAACATATCAAAACCCCCTTTATTTCGGAACCTTCAATCAATATTCTAATAACAACCACAATACTTAGTGAACATAGTATTCCCTGTGAGATTCGATACCCAACCCAGTTGGATTCTATATTTGACAGTGGCCGCTTACACTTTCGTAAGAAAGTTGTAATTTAGGCGTATCATCACATAAAAGAAAATTATCACAATCTGGGTATAAGAATTAAATCGCGCTCACTCTCACAAAGAATTTACAAGTTACACAAGATGAATCATAGGCTTTCCCTTAGTGTAGTACTCCACTAATATCAGACTAATAAAGCTTAGGATCAAATGTCTTCAAGGATTTTAATGTAGGCTAAGGGATGGGTAGGAACTATTTTGGCCAAGAATAGTGACTATCTTCCCTAAGCTCTTTAATACATCATACTTTTCATTCAATTCGCTTCTAACAACCAGTTTCCCCCACTTTTGTCTACCCCTATCTTTTGTTTTGCCGATCTTATTAAACTTATTCACATACAATGTAGGAGGGAGTATTGTCTATTAATTCATAGTTTAATTTTTACATAAAATTTCTTTCACTCCCAAACATGACACATCAATTGTACACACCAATAAGTATTACTTTGGGGCTTCAATTTCACCTTTATCCTACTTGAATTTCAATCTCCTTAACTCAATTAAATTTCAACTACAGATCTTAGGAGCTTTGTATAAAATTAAGGTAAATCAAAGAAGGGGATACATGCTACATATAAGGCTACGAAAGAAAATAAGCTAAAGGCTCAAATGGGGATAACTATGATTATGCACAATGGTAGATCAAAAAAAGGGTATAAATAGGGCTATCAAAGAAATCCCTATATCATCTCCTAAACCCAAACCCTTTATTTCGCTTTGCATACACACCAAGAAAGTTCTTTACATCACATGCACCAAGGAATACACAACAACCTCACACATACATTGCACATGCTCAACTCAAGTAGGATCTTCATAGACTCTCAACCAAACAATCACATGAATTCAATCATTAAGCAAAAAGGTACAAGAGTCATCATATGGGCCTAGGAGTCTCTAAAGTAGTAATTCACACAATCAACTTTCTTTTACAACCAAAAGACTTGCATCATGCAGTCAAATATATCACCAACAAGAATATCTCACTTATCTAAAAAAAAATTAAAATTACTCATAAAATTGGGAATTTCCCTACCCTACACTTATAAAATCTACTTTGTCCCAAAAGTATACTTAAAAGTAGAGGTAGAAATACTCTTTGAGGCCTATAGGCCTATCTAGTAGCATATTTATACATCAAGGGGGCCCTGGGACCCCACAATTAGTCTTCGCCATGCTTCTTAGCTCCGATTTTGTTATTCAGACTTACCATCAACCTGTGACTCAATAAAAACAAAAACTAGTTAAGTAACAACTAAAATACTAAAAATAAAACATACCTTAACTTGGGTTGCCTCCCAAGCAACTCCTGATTTATTATCGCGACACGACCTATATTAACTTTTTCCTCCACCTTGAATATATAAATTTTACCCCCAACCCCACGACCATATTTTCTCTTCGCTCATAGGGTAGTGGTACAAATATAAAGAAACGAAGTAATGAATGGTTCATGGTAAACCACTCGGCCTTGAACTGTGGCATGTTTTTGTGTTGTTTTTCTGGTGCAAAATTAAGAATATAGGATTCTTGTTTCTTATCTTCACACTTTTCCACTAGTTTAGATGACTCCATAGACATGTCATCATCTAAACATAATGTATAAAAGTGCATTGAATGAACCAATCCCACTTTAAAATTTACACCATCCATTACACACTCACTTTTATTTACCTTGTCAATTTCAGTCTTAAGAGAAAAGTGACAGTTGAATGGCTAAAATTCTTGTGTTCTAAAAATTGGCTAGTATCCTCATTTACTTTGCTCTTCCTATATAGAAATGATGGTGGTGGTCACTCATTCACCTGTTCAACAACTTTATTTTTTGTGTACTCAAACTTTCTCAAATTATCAACTACTTTTTCTGCATCTGGTTAGGGAGTCAACTCTGTATCTACCTCCTTACTTGTCTTTAAAGGTTCTTCATTGTGCTCTTTAGAATTCCTCAAAGTGATTGCCCTTACTTGTTTATGAGGTTCAGTGTCACTTGGCAAACCACCTTGAGACCTGGCATTTTGTACCTACTATATCTACCCCAACGAATTGTCCAATCACTTCAAAATTATGTGCTGCTTTTTAAGTTTAATATCTAACTATTCCTGGGTGGCCATGAACTTCCTTAATATCTTCTCTATGTTATTGGCCTGTGTGTTCCATATTTGCTACTGAAATTACTGTTGCTGGTTGTTCCATGAGTAAATTAGTGGCTGAGTTTACCAATTTTGATTGTAGGCTTTCCCATAATATGGCCTTTGAGAATTGTCTACAAACATCACTGAATCAAGATTGGCAGCACACATAGCTACAAAATAATCACTATTGCTATAAACCTCACACCAACCTGTGGTTTGCTTCACAGATAGGATAGTATCCATCTTATATTGTGAAGGTCCCATCCATATTCTTCCATCAAAATCTCAACAAAAAGGTTCCCGATGGGTTCCCTCACAAAAACAACAAAAATCATCATCACTCAAAAACCATCTATCCCAGGCTAACTTATCAAGAAGTATGAGGAAAAAAGTAAAAGAAACTAAAAGAAAAAAAATACTAAACTATGTACAAATTAATATAAGTAAACTAAAAATAAGATAGGTTCCAATTTACAAGTGTCCAGGAACGACGCCAAAAACTTGTTGTACCCAAGCGCACACACAAGTGTACGTGGTCTCACCAAGTAGTAAAGTGGCCCTTTAGAATCGAAGTATCAATCCCACAAGACTTTATTTAACAACTATCAAATTCAATTTTAATGATTGAGATTAAAATGGTGCAAATGTGACAAATAGAGTTTTTGAGAATTATGGTTTAAAAGTAAAGTAACTAGTAAGAGATAGAGTAAAAGTCTTGGACAATCAATAAGAAGACACCCAGGGTTAAGGCTCTACAAACAATCATACTAAGCTATTGAACTTCATTAGTTAGATTACACATCTTTGTGGTTGATTCACATGGTTTATTATTTGATCATGGTCTCTCGATCCTCTAATATTCAACCAACTAGACATTACAACCACATCATTGAGCGGTGATGTAATAATCCATTTAGATGCATTAGATGTCATCCTTCAAGTTAACCAAACAAGGCTTCTAGGTATATCCCTATACTAGACACTAATTAAAATCCCTTATTTTTTAAAAGAATAAAAACCATACTGTAACGCCCCAAGAACCTATCCCGAGATGTCACATGGTGCTCAAGGCCACACGTGGCCTCAAGCTAACCCTCTAAGACTGTCATGACTTTCAAAACTCATTATAGCGCAAATCATGCTAAGATAAAGAGGAATAACAATGTCATGAACATACTGAAATACGAAGTAATACTTTCCTGTACAAACAAAACACTGAAATCTCTGTACACGCTGGTACACTAGTCTAACAAAGCCTCTACTACATAGGACTGAGGATACATTGGGACAGATCCCTAACTGACTCGTACTGAACTAAAAGTAAACAACCATCTATTAACAAGACAAAATCGGAAACACAGGTCCTCAAACCATGAGGTCTCACCAATCGTAGAAATATAGATGAAGGTACTCAAAGATCACTGTCGTTGCTAAGACTGAGCACCTGAACCTATATCATGAGGAAATGTAGAGTACAAAAGAGTATGGGAGCCAGTACTTGGGAATGTACTGAGTATGTGAGGGTGGATGCAACATTTTTAAATAATATCATAAATGTATGAGAAAATCATGCATGCTGACAATAATAACTCTCTTCGCTTGAATTATCTAAAACATAATTTTCGAAAGTCATCTGTAATAACATATGATTCATAAATCTCATAAATCATTTAACTCAACTCAAACTCTTTGAATCATGACTTAGAGTGACTCGGTAACTCATGGTACTTAGATCATTATGAACATGGGAGTTTCTTATAACCGACATAACTACACCATGTGAGCCGTATGGAGTCTAATATTTTACCCTCCTAAGGAGAGAACCCCACATTGGCGGGGGTGTTGTACTCTTTCCAGGGAGTAAAACCTCAATCTCATTATCACAAACCTATTCTCTGCCTCTATCCCACAATTATCAACATCAATCCTACGGTGGCACGTAGTTTTGGGGAAATACGACATTTCCTGCTCGGTGCTAAATACTCCTCCCAAACTCAGCTCAGAATGCGTTAAGAAATTCACCTTAATCAATATCAACTCATGAGTATATTATAAAGATCAAAACATAAATATATATCTCATCTGTAAATCATAAACATCTTGTGGATTCCTAACCCGACTCAACTCAACACAATCTTTCGCAACATTAAGTACATTTGCTTTTTGAATCATTTTCAAATATCAAAAGCTTTAAGGAAACATCATAGGACTCATTCTTGACTTTCAATCTCAAATATCGATATATATTCAATAGTCAAATTTCTCATGGAAAGGCATAACTCATGACACTTGTCTTAAATCGCTTAGAAATCATCAATACGTAATGACAATATACAACTTATGGAATAAATTTTCAATTTAAGAAACATGATGGTGAAATAATCATAAATATCAAACTTATTCAACTCAAATCTCATAAATCATAAATGAAGAAATTTGGGTGTAAACCCACTTGCAAAATCATGTAAATCAATAATAGAAAGTAAATCTTTAGGTACAAGAACGAAAGGAGTGTTCTTGTCCAAACCACACATATGTTGGATTATAATTTTGGAGATGTAGAAACTTGATATAAACTTATTTATAGCATTCTTCAGCTATATTTCTTGATGACTTTAGTTAGGAAATCTTGATTCTTGAATCACTTAGAATCTCTATGGAAGATTCTTGAATTTTCTTGGAAGAAGATTGAATTTTTGGGTTTTGGAAGAAACCCTAATTTCTAGATGTTTCTTGGAAGAGGAAAGGAGAAAATTAATGGATTTTCTCTACTAGGATATATATAAGACCATATGGGGCGGAAATAACCAAAATTCCCTTTTGAAAAAGCTGAAATTCACTGATCGGGGCCTGTGACGGTCGATTTGATAGTCCATCAAGTCTCCTGACGGTCCACCAAATCGTCCCTCACTCGAGTTCCAAAACTGAAATGTTTTGCCTCGACGTGACAGTTGAGGTGATGGTCCTTCAGGAAACTGATGGACCACCAAGTCGTCTGTCACTCGAGGGCCAGAAATGAGATATTCTGTCTTGACCTGAAGGACCCTTTAACGGTTCGTCAACTTTTTGATGGTCCACCAACTTGGCCGTCGCACGATGGCCTAAAAAGGTAGTCACTGCCTTGGCATGATGGGGCACATGACGGTCCACTAGAGACCTGACGGTCCACCAGGTCGACCGTCAAACCTGGGCGATCTGATACTGTTTTGTAAAACGGCCATAACTCCCTCGTCCGATATCGGATTTCAATGAAATTGGTATTGATGGAAAGCTTATTCAATGATCTACATGAAAAAAGTAGAAATTACAGAAATAAAACATGGTTTAAACATAAATAACTTTGGAAGTCATATATATCGACTTAAAAGATGGATTTAGGCTTAAGACACGATAGGGATATTACACTTACTCTATTTACCCCTGCGTTCTATCCTTTTATTCCCTATCCTGAGTTAATAAAGACTACAATAGATGTATTCTAAGGGTAGCTAATTCATAAAATAGTTATAGTAAAGATAAATAATCAACCAAATATGATAAGCAAACAAAACCAAATCAATTCAAGTAATAGTAATCATGTTCTTGGTCTTAACACCGGAAAGGGGGCTTTTAGCGACTCATGGACATAACCATAATTACCGTGGATGAATACAATATAAAATCCATAAATAAACTAAATTAAGAGAATAAAAACCCTAATTTAAGTATTTTACAGCCCCTATAAAAGTTTCAAAGACATTCAAGGTGTCTAACATCAAGTTCCAGTATCCTATTTATAGGAGGACAAAACTACTGAAATCGACCTAGGGTCCGCGTCGCAGTGCTCATAGCGGGAACTAGGGTGTGCGACATGCTCTAATTGTAGAAAAACACTGTTTTGTGTCCATTTTGAAGCCTTATAAGTGTGTCACTCTCCATATAGACATGGCTTGGGTCAGCTGCTCGCCATGGATATCAAAAGTGTTAGTTTTACGTCAAATCTTGTCCCGTGCTTTTGTTGATCTATTCCAAGCCTTTTTGTGTTTTTTACACTTGATTTACAGTTTAATATCATTCATATATCACCATAATTAACTAAAAAAGCATCATATAGAATTAAAAACCATATATAGAGCTAAAAAAACACACAATCCATAACGGTAAACTAGAAACTTAAGCTAAGAACTAGTTTCATCCTATTAATCTTAAGCTTAGTGTTTTGACTCTTGGCTTGATTAAATTGAACCTTGAACACTATAAAAAAGTTTTTCCGCACATAATTAAACAATAATACCATTATTAACTCATTACGCACAATATAACCATTGATATCAACTAGAACAACACCTACCTCAAGCTAGTAACACTAGTTTTCTCATTTTCACTCTAAGTGACCAATTTAAGTACAAAATTGTTTGGAAAAATCCTTACAAAATGTAAGCAAATACTTAAAAACTTAGATGATCAATTATATCACACACAAGTTGTCCTCAAAATAAGGCTAAATAAGCTTGACTAACAACACTGAGGTGCATAAATCCACCACAGATCAACATCGACACCCTCAAATTAGAACATTTGCATATTTTTGGGAAACACAACAAAACAATACAAAACAAAAAAATGAAACACGACACTTAACTAAGAGAATCTAAGCTATTAAAGGCAGCCAATCAATAATTTAAGCTCAAACCACAATACCCCCTCTTATCTTAACTTTTCAAAACTAACTATGTATAAACATGAAACACAAGAATGTGAAATAATGGGATCAAGCTGGTATTTCATTAGAAATAGACGATCATGACTATTTACAAGTTATACTACCCAAACACGTAAGTAGCTAGCATTATGACTCATGTGCTGTCACAACAAATAAGTCTCACTCACTCATATGAAATAATGCATGTCAATGCAGGGACATTCAAGAGACACTCATACTCAGAAGAGAAGTTCCAATCAATGTGCATCAAATACCATAGGCTTACCTTTATTTTCTTTACCTCAATATTCAGACAGCCATGTGAGGATCACTATAGGACTTTTCTTGGCTTGTAATGTAGGCTTGGGGGGCTGGTATGGTATATATGGACGTATCAAGTAACTAAGACTCCTTGGCACTACACTAATTTTGGGGTCCACTCATTAGCCATCTTTCTTTTAATTCAGCCCTTATTTCTTTCTTTTTCTTATTTCACATTCAGGTTGGGTGTGGTCTTTTATTTTTTCTTTTTCTTTACTCTTTCGTGATTTTTCTTTTTCTTTTTCTTTTTATTTCTTTTATTTTTCTACCACACCCAACCCTACTAACTTTTTTATTTTTCTTATTTTATCCCTCTACATACCCACTTTACATCACATACCCCTATGATAGCCACCCTCAACTTAGGCAATTTTCTTGAGTTGAGGTACACAATATGCAAGGGGAATGGGCCAAAATAGGTTATTACAACATAAATAGGAAGGTGGTAGGTGAAACATGAAAAACAGGCTATAAGTCTCGAAACAAGGATCATGGGATACTATTTCACATAGGGAAGGTCATTTAGGCTAAAAGTAGACTAAAATAAAAAATGACCTATAATATTTTCCTAATTGACTATCCTATAACCTAGGCAAAACTAACCAGGCAAGTTTTGAATTCAACACACAAAGGGAACTAAGTAGCATCTCACACATACATTGTCCAGAGTCAATATTACACACTACTACTTATCTAGTTTATGCAGTTGTTAGCAAATGAGTATCATGTTCTTAATCCTAATGCTATAACAAGATTCACAATGTTTACACATATATACATTCATATGATTCTAATAAAAATTTTTGGAGAGGTATTATTTTTCTTAAAAATCAATCAAAAACATGACAAATTTCCCTAAATACTTGCAAATCTCCTAATTACACAAAAAACACAACACAATACAAAACAAAAAATAATACAACATAAATTTTAACCTAGACATGCCTGTTCTACAATCATACCACGGTCAACAGAAAAAGAAGCACAACAATAAAAACACACAGTAGCTATGGTATACCCCACCCCTAGCTAAAAACTATAAACTATCTCTAATATGCTAAAATAATATAAAACAAAGGGAATGAGAACCTACCTAGGATATACTAGGCGTTCGTGTCATGAGCATCCCCAAATGGGGGTCTATTAGATGGTGGAGGTAGTGGTGGTGGCGTGCAGTACTAAAAGATACACCCGCTAAGATTTCAGTATCCCTCTGCCTCTTATTAAATACAAACTCTATCAATGCATATTTGGCCCCTTTTAGGACCTGGTCATATGGAATGTTTGGGTTCTGTAGCTCTCTTATGTGCCCCCTCTTAGTTCAAACTATCCAAACCTCATTCTCATTCTCTACAAAGATATCAAAATGTTTGGGTACACTTGGAGGTGATATATGGACCACTGGGGGTATGACTGAAGGAATGGATGCCATATAGCTATCTATGAAAGAGCATACTTCTACTCAGAATATATCTAACTCCTTTTTCATATGGCCTAGATTCGGTGTCTCTAACTCTATAAATTTGGATGTAACATGTCTCTCAAAAACAGCAAGATGTTCTTGTAAATCAGCACATAGCTCAGGCATGGAAGCTCTTTGTGTAGCCTCCCATATAGACTCTACCATTTGAAATATATTTTGGACCCCTGATCAGATTTGCCCATATAGAGTATCCATCTAGGTCTCAATAACCTATAACCAAGCATTAGTGGCCCTCTGATTATCCACTAAGCTCTGTAAGAACTCTTGAGAAACTATAATCATACCTATAACAGGAGTTGTAACGGATGGGCGAGTGGTATTTAAAGATACACCAACCAGTTCTATGGTCGAGGCTGAGACTAATGAAGAAGTGGTTGGTGTCCCCTCTCCATTCATAATAAAATCTAGGGCCTATCTCTCCTACCCCATCTCAAGATCAATGTTAACTCCCACATCAACTCCATATACATCATGAGGATTTATAGAAACTGATGGGCTCTCAATCTAGAACCAAGGTACTGTGATAGGCTCACTAGATCTCCTGGGAAGGGTTGAGCATACCAGATCCTTTATACTCTTCGTCTGTGTAGTGGCTGTCACAAGTACTCTCTAATTGATGCTTAGAATCTTAGGTACACTGGCCTTATCACATAATCTCTGAATCAAGCAAGGGAATAGAAAATTCATCACCTCCCCAAAAGATCTATCATTAATCTCATACTGAAGGATGACTACAAAGTCAATAGCATACCTGACCATCATACTAGCAATCAGGGTCATTCTTTCCAAAGTCAACTATATTATCTGAAGTGGTAGGGAACAGTCTATATCAGATGATAATTCACCAAAATTTGGCATCAAAAGTCAATGAACCCTTCTTTCTCACACCATGTCCCTTGATCCATGGGGTCTCATTACCCAAAAGTAAAATATAATGGACTATCTACCTATCCATCTTAACTCTCTCTTATCTATGCTCAGCCTTCCTCATAATGTATCTATAACGTGCGACTCTCAGTCTGTAGTCACACTCTACTGTGTATGTGATAGTGCTATAGTTTGGACTAAAAATGACTTGGTGGATAGTATCTACTAAAATATTAACCCTGACCCCTCTTATAAGGGTCTGATCAAGCTGTGGCTGCTCCATGTGTCTCATCAATCCTAGAAAGTTGTGCATTAGAAGAACTACTATGGCAAGATATAATGCATAAAACTCTCATAGCATAGTTGGTATGTAAGAATCATATGGCCTCATTATACACTCAAACTGATAATAATCAAAGAAAGCCCTCAACTATGGTACTCTACTCATACTAGATAAATCATGCCTGCACTCCTTAAAAATAAGCCTCTTGGGCATCCCAGTCTCTGATATATGGCTGTCTATATCATATATAAACCTCATCCCCTCCACATACCACCTTAAATTTTCTTTCTCAAAAGGTGCCTCCAAGGCATGTGTGGGTTTAAAACTCTGTCCCTACTGTATTGGTGCCTCCTTATCTGGAATGGGCACCTCATGGGAAGCCTACTTTATACCCTCCTCAAATTGGGGTATATCTGAATATTGTACATAAGCTATGGTACCCTTCTTAGATTAGGGTATCACTGATAACTCCTCCTGCTCTACAGCCTCGGATGAATCTTAGGACCCCTCTTCTAATAGGGGGTCCTGAGCTACACCTCTAGAACTAGATCAAAATCTTCCTCATCGTCGTCATCACCACAACTCAACAAAGGATATATGTAGGTAATCTCCATACTGACTTTATCCTCAGTTGGGCTGACACTACATGGGTAGCCTAGACAATCTAAACTACCTCAACTCGATATCTAGGTCGAGTAAATACGGGTTATCTGTCCCACTATGAGTGCTCAGGTAGAGGTTGTCCCAAAGTGCCCAATATAATAGTCTCAACTTCCTAGAACACTTGGCCTCTAATCACTCAGCCTGTCACACCACCTATAGCTTCTCTAAGTTATGCAAATGGGTACTCTTCCACCAAACCACTAGGCTCGAGAAACTCATCACGTCTCCTTGATATATTAGTCTTCTTCTTAGAAGCTTTTTGTTCCATGTATACCTATAAAATTAGTCGTTAGTTTTCAATAATAAATGAGAGATTACAAATATCGAAGAAAAGCTCTAAATTTGTAAAGTTAGAATATTTCCTTAATTTTCACACGTATAACTTCTTTTAAGTCCCAACAAGTCTAATGTGCACACATATATCAAGATTCATGATTTTTAATGAAAATTAATATGCCCAACCTTTGGTATTACTCTACTTGTTTAAGTTTAACTTCTGTGTAGGGCCTACCCTTAGAATTTAATTTAAAATAAATCCCTGTATCAAGATATTTGGCTCCTACATACAAGCATGATAGATTCTATATTTTTTTTATGTATATACATATATCAACTTTTTTATTCAATAATTAAATTAATATATAACCATTAGGAGCCGATAAAGTTACCTCTTTTATGATAATTAGAAAGTGAACAATGAAGAACGAGAGCAAAACCCAAGTTTGAACTTGTTTTAAGTGTGGTGGGAAAAATTGGTACCTCAAATAAGTTTCAATTTAACTGTTTTCTAAGTGCGAAATTAGTTTATGCTTTGAGAAGAAAGTTTGAATTTAAAGAGAAAATTGAGAATTTGAGGATTTGAATGTGTTAGAATGAGGCAAAATATGTTTAAATAGTGGAGAGACGACAAATTAGGTCTTAAATAAGCATTGGTGGGCCCAAAATTTAAATTACTATTTAGGTACACACATACTCCACTTACGGCACCCACATGTGGCCAGCCATGGGGCACATGTGCCATATCCAGTCCGTATGTTTAGGGCACATCTGGGCTTTAATTTTTGGCCTATTTTTCTGTATTCTGGACTTGACATTTTGATGTTTTGTCAACTACTTATGGTTTTGTAACTTGAATTTATGATTTTGAAAGTATGATTATGTGCCAAAGATCACAACTCTTTATTCTTTTACTAAAAAATTCATTTTTTTATTGCTTACCTAACCTAACCCGTGTGGGACCTGTGACCCTGATGGGTTGGTCACATAGTCCCCTTACTTGGAAATTTATGCATGTAGAAATCCTACTGTATTTTGAGTAAGTCCATAAGCTATAAACCTACAAAAGAAAAATAAACAAAAAGTGAATACTAAAATAGTGGGTTGCCTCTCACTCAGCGCTTGATACAACATCGCGACACAACGTAGCTGTGTTGGTAACTCAAAATTCACCAATAATCCCATGGGTTACCTCTCATGCACCACTGGATTTAATATCATTGCACAACTTAGGTACCTTGCTTACTCAATATTCATCAAGATAACCATAAGAGTACCCTCCTGAGTCATCAATATAATAAATCACCGACGCCACTCTTAAATCGGTTGGGTACTTTATTGATTTTCAGAAGTTGAAGATGGCCTCCTCACGATTGACTCTGAACTTTATCTCTCGCTTTCCATGTCAATCATTGCTTTACCTGTGACTATAAATGGTCCCCCTAATATGATAGGAATCCTGGTGTCAACCTTAAAGTATAGAATGACAAAGTTAGCTGGAAAGATAAAGTTATAAACTCTCACAATCATAATGCCCATAAATTTTTCACTATGTAGTCAACCATCAATAGTTGTATTGCAGTCGGTTCAGAAGGGTTTAAGCCCAATTACTTGAGCACAACCATCTACATCAAATTTATGATGTCTTCTAAGTTTCATAAAGCTCTAGCGAATTGAGATTACCTAATAGTGCATGGAATAGTGAATGCTCTAGGGTTACTCTTTTTCTGGTCCATAGACCTAGTAGTAACAACACTACAGTGGTTCAAGCCATCAACATCCTTAATAGCGACCCCTATTACTTTATAAACCTGGCATATCCAGGAATTTATTCCAACTCCCCAAGAAGATGTATATTCAAGCTCATCTCTTTCAACATCTAATAAATCACTTAAAATTACATTCCTCTCTCTTATGCTTCAGCCTTTGAGGAAAAGGTAGGGGCGGTTTTGGAATCTATCTTATTTCCTGCTCAACAACCTGACTCATGCCTTTGTCCTTACCAACTTTACTATCACCACCTACTATTTTTTCAGACTCAACCAAAGATGTCTCATTAACAACAACTTCATTATGCCTTGGCACTTCCACAACAAATAATGGATGATCCGTAGTAGTTATACCACTCCTTGTGGTAATGGAAATAGCATGACTATTATTTTTCAGATTTTGCTAAGTGTTGCTCAAAAGGGTACCTAGCTGTCTCTGGTTCAGTGTTGCTGACATCTGCCCGAACTGGTGCTCCAACTACCTAATGGCAGTGGAATGAGATTCAACCTTCTAGGTCAAACCTGAAATGTCAGTGAGAAGGGGAACAACCTTAAAAGTATAATCCTCCTAGTAGCAATTCCCCTAACCATAAAGATGCTTCTCTAGTAAGTGAGAAGGGGAACAACCTCAGTCTAAGTACTTCTTAATTCACCTCTAGATTTTTATATGAACTACAGATCCCAATGAAATTTGTAAGATGCATTTTTACATTATCTATAGGCAAACCCGCAAATACACTTTTCAGATTTAAGAGATGGATCATTGTGCTCGTTATGTCAAAATTAATTCCTATTTGTAAAATAGGAGGGATAATGCCTCCAATCTCAGTTGGATTAATGTACCTTAGATCCTATTCAGCATCCTCGTATGGTTGCATATACCAGTATGCTGGGATCTCTTGAGGACGACTACCTCTAACTTTGTTTTGATTTCTATTGAGTCCTACTTATGCCGTTTATTTCTTATCTCTGCTCAGCTAGCTTTGCCTCTCTATTTTTCCATTGAGCTTCTTCTACTGCCCTCTTATTAGTATCAGTTTATGCTAAAATCACCCCCATATAATGATAAACAATATCCCAAACTCTTTTGGAAGGAAGGAGAGACACATCATTACGAACCCCTTCAGGAATCTCATCTATTTTTTATTTTGTCATCCTACTAGGCATTTGTAGGATCATCTCTGGATTTGGATTCATTGGAGTAAGAGATTGCCTCTACTTTGTGTGCCAGGAATACACCAGTATATACCCAACTAAGTATAAAAACAAAAACACCTACAAACTAGAACAACCTCATTTCACAAATCAGCACTGTAATCCTTAGCAATGGTCCCAAAATTTGATAATGCCTAAGCTACACCATCACTCTAAAGATTATATGGTCGATATAAAATATAGTAACCCAATAAAGGTTGGGTTCGAATCCCAAGGGAATACATAGAAATATGGCTCTCAACTATTGTAATCAATGAGCAAAATTGGAAAAGTAATTATGGGGATTTGAGTATCAATATCAAACTAGTAGCTAATATCAACTTCGAACGTAATAAATCATAGGTTTAAACTAATATTATGTCCCCCCTGGATTGTCAACTCCATATGCTTATCATGCTTTATTGAACGAACTCGATACCTTGTATATAGAATCTGGTAAGATATGCACCATCAATAGTCTTTTGGATGAACTGATGGATTTTACCCTTTTTCTTTTAAGTCTCAAGATGTTGCCTTACTAACCATTATCTTGATCCCATTTAACTATTACCTTTTTAGTTTCTAGTTATTAGATAACAGCTAACCATCTTACTTCGATAATACCTAGTAGCATGGATCGACAGTTAAACTTCAAATTGCTATTATAATTGTCTTTTCCTAGTCACTACTTCTCTTTTGGAGTAAGTAGCAATAATCAAGGTAGTATCTGAACATTTTTAACTGCTAATATATTTATTAAAGTGAAGATAATACAATCCATGGATGGGTATCAATTTAGAACAACAATAGCACTTCCCGTACTTCATCAATCCGCTAGGGTCCATAACCCTTACTATGGTTCTTTAGCCACTTATTCTTGTGAAGTATTCAAAAATATTCATAACTGAAAGCATAAGATAAAATAAACCGAAATCTTTAACTAAATTAACCAACCAAAATCAATACAAGAGGATTCCAAGACCAAAATAAAATCTCAGAATCAAAATATGTTTTTAAGTATCAAGAGTGTGTAACGTCTACTAAAAAAACATAAGGGGGGTTTATAGTTCATAAGGAAACCCGAAATAAAAAGAACAAAAGGTCTGTGGCCACTTATTTATGTCCACATGTGGCCTGGCCTTGGGCACATGTGCCATATGTGGCCTGAGGCTAGGCACTTGTAGACACCTACAAGTGCAAAAAAAATTCCAACAGCTTTTTCTCTCTGGATATTGGACGTCTGACACATACATTGCCCATATGCGGTCCATATGTACTATATACAATCTGAATGATGACATAGGTAATTTCTAGAAGTTCATTTTTAGCTTTTTCACCCTCTAGATCTTCCCTTCTAGTACTTACCTTAATCTCAAATAGACCACATATGCTATATGTGGTCCACATGTCAACATAGGTAAGTGTTAAGCCTTCTAATACTTGTAACCAAGCTTAAAGTCTTTAACTTTCATCACCTGCTTTGGTCACGTACATCTGGTAAGGGCTAAAAATGCCAACAAATGATCAAGTTAGTATCCAAAAACTCTATTTTTCATCTTTTTCATAAACTTAGATCCAAAACCTAATTTTCTATAAAATAGACCTAAAATATATCATGTCTTACAAAACAACCTAAGAAACTTGCATATCTTTATAGTTTTAAGTATCAAAAGTGTTATATTTCTATAACATATCAAAGCCCAAGGGACAATGATAAGAGGCCTAGATATCTGGGTAGTTTTAGTTGTAGACATAGTAGTTCCCAATTCATCGATATAGTCCTCATGGTGGGTTTTCTCCATGTCCATTCTATCATACTTAGGGTCAGCCTATTCAACCTATTCAGGAAAGGCTTTAGATTACAAATGGAGTTTAATCTAGTACTAGGGACTGCCCTATTCAGGGTAGAGGTCTATCTTTGAAAGGTTCATCTTTTGATCATTCTAGTCATAGTAGTTACTCTGGGTCAACTGGATCTGTTAGTTCTAGTTTAGCTCAGGGCTCATGTTATACTTATGGAGCTCCTAGTCACTATTTATGTAATTGCCCTAGTTGTAGGGTAATTATTGCTTTATCTTAGGGTGCATCCCCTATTAGAGTAGTTTATCCCTCAGATAGAGGTGGTTCTCATAATCTTAGAGATGGTTTCCAAGGTACTCGAGGAGGTTCTTAGGTAGTAAGGATAGAAGGTCGGTTAGGGGCCTAGCCATATGGTGGGTGTGGTCTATTGTATTCATTACCTACTAGATCCAAGGCTAAACCTTCAAATATTGTTGTTATAGGTATGATTTTGGTATGCCTCCAGTCGACCTTATCTTTATTTGATTTGGGTTCCACTTATTCTTATATTTTTTTAATATGCACCATGTTTGTATTTGTCTTATGATTTACTGTTTGTGTTATTGACGTATCTACTCTTGTGGGTGATTTTTTACTAGTGGATTAGATTTATAATTAATGTGTTATGACTATTAGAGATGTTGATACTTATGCTGATCTTATTATTCTTGATGTGGTTGATTTTGATGTGATTCTAGGCATGGACTAGTTATTGCACTATAATGTGTCATGGAATTTTTGGCGAAGATCTTTAACTTAGCCATGACCAATGTACCCCCAGTTTTTTGGCAGAGAGCAGTTAGCCCCGAGCTGATGGGGATTATTTCTTATGTTCGTGCTAAGAGACTTATTTTAAGGGGTTTTAAGTATTATCTTTCTTATATTAGTGATACTAGTACAGAGACTTTGTCACTTGACTCTATTCCTGTTGTTTGTGAGTTTCCTAATGTGTTCCCTACCGTCTTGCCTAGTATTTTGCCTACTTGTGAGATTGAGTTTTTTTATTGATCTTGATCCTAGCATTTGATGTATTTCTATGGAACCTTATCATATGGATCCTGTCGAGGTTAAGGAACTTAATTCTCAGCTTTAGAATCTTCTTGGTAAGGGTTTTATTAGACCTAGTGTGTCCCTTTGGGGATCTCCTATTTTTTTGTGAAAAATAAAAATAGCTCCATGCGTATGTGTAGTGATTATTGACAGCTTAATAAGGTGATGATGAAGAACTGTTATCCTATGACTCGTATTAATGATTTGTTTGACCAGTTTTAGGGAGCAGTAGTATTTTCTAAGATTGATTTTAGATCTAGATACTATCAGTTAAAGATTTGAGCTGAGGATATTCCAAACACAACTTTTAGGACCCATTGTGGTCATTATGAGTTCATTGTGATGTTATTTGGGTTGACTAATGCCCTAGCCATGTTCATGGACTTCATGAACAAAGTCTTCAGGCCTTATTTAGATTTCTTCATGATTTTGTCCATCGACGACATTCTTGTGTATTCAAGGAGTAGAAAGAAGTATGCACTATAATTTAGGATCGTGCTCCAGACTTTGAGAGATCATATATTTTTTCCAAGTACTTTAAGTGTGAGTTTTGGCATAAGGTGGTGACATTCCTTAGACATGTGGTTCTAAGGATAGGATTATGGTGGACCCATCTAAGATTGAAGCAATTCATGATTGGGCTAGACCTACCTCTCCTATTTATGTCCATAGCTTTATTGGTTTTTCTATTTATTAAAGATGGTTCATTGGGGGGGGGGGGGTTTGCTACTATTTCATCCCCTATGACCAAATTAACTCGAAAAGAGGTTCTTTTTTTATGGTTTGGGGAGTGTGAGTTGATATTTTGGAAGATCAAGGATTTTCTTACTTTTAGCTCCTATTTTATCTCTTCCTATTTAGGGTGATAGATTTTCAATGTTTTGTAATGCTTCTGGTGTTACTTTGGGTTATGTATTGATGCAGCAAGGTCGTGTTATTACCTATGCATCTAGACGACTTAAGGTATATGAGAGCAACTACCCCACTCATGAATTAGAGTTGGTGATGGTAGTTTTTATATTTAAGATTTAGATGCATTACCTTTATGGTGAGTATTGTGATATTTTCACTGACCATCCTAGTCTTCAACATCTTATGACCCAGAGAGATCTTAATTCTAGACAGCGTAAGTAGATAGAGTTGCTTAAGGATTATGATATTTCCATCTTGTATCATCTGGGTAAGGCAATGTGGTAGTAGATTCTTTGAGTTGGAAGGTAGTAAGCATGGGTATCCTATCTTGTATTTCAATTTCTCAATGGTCGTTGGCATGGGATATTTAGTCCTTATCTAACTTAATGGTTCACTTTGATAATTTGGACCCTAGGAGGATTTTTGTTAGTGTTGAGGCAAGGTCCTCACTATTTGAGTAGATTCGAGATCATCAGTTTAAATATAGAAAACTTTACTTCCTTCGTGATTAGGTGTTGAGTGGGGAGTTTAAGACAAACACCATAGATTTTAAGGATGTTCTGATATTTGATGACCGCATTTGTGTTTCACATACTAATGAATTGATTCAGCTGATTTTACATACGACTTGTAGCTCTAGAAATTCTATTCACCCCAGCATAGCCAAGATATATTTAAGAAAACATTATTGGTGGAGTTCTATGAAGATAGATATAATAGATTTGGTAGCTTATTTCCTATGTTATCAGTAGGTAAAGGCCGAGCATTAGAGACCTGGTGGATTGACTCGAAGGATTCCCATTCTCGAGTGGAAATAGGAATAAAATAATGTGGATTTCTTAGTGGGTTGCCTTATGCATCCCATGGTTTTGATGGTATTTGGGTCATTGTGAATCATTGACCAAGTCATCACACTTCATTCCTATTTAGATGTCCTTTAATGCTGAGAGATTAGCTGATATCTATGTTCGGGAGATAGTCCATTTGCATAGGGTTCCTAATTCTATTATTTTAGACTGTGGCTCCGTGTACACTTTGAGATTTTAGAGAGCATTTTAGGAGGAGTTGGATACTTAGGTGGATCTTAGTACAACCTTTTATCCATAGATAGATGAACAGTCTGAGAGGACTATTTGGGTTTTTAAGGATATGTTTTGAGCCTATGTTATGCATTTTGGTGGCCAGTGGAAGTAACACCTAGACTTGAAAGAATTTACGTATAATAATAGCTATCATTTGAGAATTAAGATAGCTCATTTTGAGGCTTTGTATGGTAGGAGATGTCATAATCATGTTGGATGGCTTAGGACTTCTGCGATTAGGCCCCGTTGTATTGATTTTCTTCATAAATCATTGGATAGAGTTAGGGTGATTCAGGAAAGGTTGAGAGAGACTTAGACTTGGCAGAAGGACTATACAGACCGCACGCTTCATGCCTTGAGATATGGAGTTGGTGATCATGTATTTCTCTTTATATCTCCTATGAAGGGTGTGATGAGGTTTGGGAGAAAGGGCAAACCTTGTCCTAGATATATTGTACCTTTTGAGATTCTTCGTGAAGTTGATGAGGTAGCTTATGAGTTAGATTTACCTCTAGATTTTGCAATTGTTCATCTAGGTTTACATGTCTCTATGTTGTAACGATATATTCCTGATCCTTCTTATGTGCTTAGATGGGACTCAGTCTAGTTTGATAAGTATTTGACCTTTTGTAGAGGAGTTGGTGCTCATTTTGGCTAGTGATGTCAGGCAGTTGCACACTTGGGAGATTTCTGTAGTTAAGGCTCAGTGGAGGCATAACCCAGTGGAGGAGGCCACTTGGGAGATCGAGATCGAGGTGCAGACCTAGTATCCTCACATGTTTGAGACTTTAGGTACATTCTATTCCTTAATTTTTATAGATAAAATTTCCTTCAGTAGTGGATATTGTAATGGCCCTTCAGTTCATTTTCTTAACTTAGGTTATTGTGGACTGTCTGATCAAGTCAGCACATTTTATTCCTATTCAGATGTCCTTTAGTGCTAAAAGATTAGCCCATATCTGTGTTCGAGAGATAGTCTATTTTGCATGGGGTGCCTATCTCTATTATTTTAGACCATGGTTTCGTGTTCATTCAAGATTCTAGAGAGCATTATAGGATGATTTGGGTACTCAAGTAGATCTTAGTACAACTTTTCATCCACAGTCAGATGGTCATGTGAGATATTCTTCGAGCCTATGTTATGGATTTTAGAGGCCAATGGGAGAAACATTTAGCGTTGGTAGATTATGCATATAATAATAATTATCATTCGAGCATTGAGATGACGCCTTTTGAGGCTTTCTATGGTAGGAGATGTCATTCTTTAGTTGGATGGTTTGAGATTACCGAGATCCTATGGTACTAATTTACTTAAGGAGTCATTGGATAGAGTCAAGGTGATTCAGGATAGGCTAAGAGCATTTCAAAGTAGGCATAAGGTCTATGTAGACTGTATGCATCGTTCCAGGAGATTTGGAATTAGTGATCTTGTATTCCTTTGTGTATCGCCCATGAAGGGTGTGATGAGATTTAGGAGGAAGGTCAAGCTCAGTCCTTGATACATTAGACCTATTGATATTCTTCACGCAGTTTGTGAGGTGTCTTATGAGTTAGCTTTACCTTCACATTTTACAGTTGTTCATCCAGTTATGTCTCCGGTTTTGCCAGGTAAGGCCAGAAGCTAGTTTGGGGAATCACGGGGCCTTACTTATTTAGGGGGACTTAATTCTGAAATGGAATGATTGATAGAATTGATATTTCATAGAGAATGACCGAGACCATAAAATCCTTTCTCACCCATACATGTGGTTGAATATAGTTAGAAGTTCTTGAGGCAATACATTCCTGATCCTTCTCATATGCTTAGATAGGACTCAGTCCAACTAGATGAGCGTTTGACCTTCGTAGAGGAGTCAATGCTTATTTTGGCTAGTATTTTCAGATGGTTGTGCACGTTCAGTAGAGACACTGCCCAGTGGAGGAGTCCACTTAGGAGATCAAGAGAAAAGTGTAGAACCAATATCCTCACCTGTTTGAGACTTTAGGTACATCCTATTCCTTAGGGACAAAAGTTCCTTTAGTAGTGGATATTATAAAAACCCTTCAGGTTATTTTCCATTTTTCGCATATTTTTGTCGTTAGACTTTTCCATAGATTCCCTAAGTGATTCATGACTTGCTGGGACTGGTAATTCGATTATCGGATAGTTTTTTTGGATTTTAGGGATAATTACCTATTTTAAATTCTTCGCTAATTCCAAATGGACACCAAGAAAAAATTTAAGTAAAATAATCTCGTATGAAAATTATGACTATGCCAGCAGCTTCAGAATGTTGATTTTAGGCTAGGTAAACCTTTGGTTTTGAGTCTCGAGGCACCCAAGCTCATTTTGACCTATTGGTTGGAAAGTTAAGAAAATAAAATATGGGTGTGGGAACCATATTTGGTCGAAACGACCTTGGATGTAAAATCCAAGATGCCATCACATCTAGAACGTTGAATTTGGTATGGTTACATAGATCATTTGGGTATATTAGATTCTGAATGAATCCCAAGGCCTTTGCGAAGGCTTTCCAAGTCTTCAGTTGTTAACTGATGCAGCTGTGATCTACATCCTTAGGCCGCGATTGCGGTGCTGCAATTGCACAATAGGGGTTGAGATCACAACTAATTATACAGTCATCAGGTAGTACAAACGCATACCTCGGGGTCATGATAGCGTGTCTCGAATACCTGGAGTGAGTATAAAATGACCCCATTTGCCCAATTTTGCTCATTCTTCACCCATTCTCTTAAGAGAAAACGTCCTAAAAGTGTGAGAGCTTAAAAATGAAGCTTTTGGGAGATTGGAAAACTAGATAAATATTTATTTTTGTGATTATCATTCGATTTAAGGTAAGAATTCACCCTTTTCTTGGTGAAATTTCTTGATTATTTGCTCAAAACCCTAAAACCCTTAGGGCTTGATTTTTGCCCCAAATTATCTTGATTTTTACCTATTTTTTAGAGTAATGATTCATGTAGCTTGATATTATGTTGGGTTGGTTTCGGAGATGCAATTTCTATAAGTGGGACCCACATAGGGTTTTGAGGTAATTTGTGGACCCAAAGCACAATGGTACCATATGGGTATCTTTATGCTCGTATTGATGAGCCAAATGTGTTTTTGACAGCTTGGCATCTTGAGGAGCCTTCTCGAAAGGGAAAAGTGAAGGTTTAGCAATTCATTGAGTTTTTTTTGGTGTCGAGATAGGCTAGGTTTCTTGTTATATTAAGCTATGTCATAGTTTGTTTATGATATCTTGTTAGTTTTGGGATGGTATTTAGGTGTTGGATTGATGAAATGCATGACTCAGGGTTAGTTGGACGTTAAGGCTAATTTGAAATCGTAAGTTTGAAACACTTAGCTTGTTCCTTATACTTTAGGTGAACTAGGCTTCATTTCCCATGCTTGGCATGGGAATAACTTAGATCACTCAAGTTAGATAAAAATGATTTAGTTACTCATGTTTAGGGTAAGTTTTGCCTTTGTACCTTACAACCATGAAGGTTGCATTAGTTTCTATTGGGCTTAGCTAATGTATTTAGGAAGAATCTTTACCTTAGGACGAATTTTCTCTTGCTATACATCTAAAATTAGATTTAGATACCTTGAGCCTAGTTCAGGTAGATTTTTTCTAAAATGGAACTTGAGGATTAGAAGTAGACTCTTAATCCACTTTAGGCTATGATACCTTTGTATCTTACACCCATGAAGGTTGCCTTAGTTTCTATTAGACTTAGCTAATTTATTTGGGAAGAATCTTTACCTTAGGACTAATTGTCGCTAGATATACATCTAAAAATGGATTTAGCTACCTTAAGCCTAGTTTAGGTAGATTTTGTCTAAGATGGAACTTGACAATTAGAATTAGACTCTTAATCCACTTTAGGCTATGACACATGTTAGTTTTGTAAACCGTTTGAACTTATTAGACTCTTCGAAATGTGTATCGAGTTAATATTGAGAAATATTGATACTTTATGGCTATGTTGTTTGATTTTTTGATGTGAGGTTTGACGCCTATTGAGTATACTATTATTTATGCATATTAACTATTTATTATGTGGATTATATGTTTATCCGGTTTGAGTCCAGAAGATGATTATATACCCGACTTGAGTCCGAAGGATGACTATGGCAATATTGATTATATTATCAGTTTGAGTCCAGCTATTGATTATTTACCTATTCAAGTACGACTATTGGTTATATTTATCGGTTTGAGTTTGGATATGCATATTATACTATGATGACATGCTCATTATGATTGACAATATCAGGATGTGAGATTAAAGGTAGCAATTTGGCTAAGTCAAAAAATGTGGACATAGTTATAATGGGGTATGACATAAATGGACTCTAGTGGTTAAATGGATTGGTTAATAAGTGATGATTAGCTACTAAAAGATGATTAGTGAGCAACAATGATAAGGTTGTTAAATGATGGTAACATTAGGGAATGTGAGCAAAATGTGGAATGATGATTCAATGAAGGTTAGTGATAATGTTGGTTAATTGCTTATTCTTCTCTTGAGTGTACTCTCCAATCATATGGAAGGCTGTGATGAGTTCTTTACTTTTCTGCACCAATTGGCGTAAGGAAGCCAATTTTGTAGTTGTTATTTCCTGTGTGATATTATGTTACATTAGGTTAGTATCATGGTTATTCACTAGTGATGTGCAACAGTATTGAAGATGATTCAGGTTCACTTCAGTACCTTGACTTAGTTATGTTATCTAAGGTTGGTTAAGGTTATTACCAATTTCAGTACCAAGAATCCATACAATCTGGGAGAATCCAAGATGCCAATTCTGTTATTCTTAAATTTGGGGGAATCCATGACCCCCATCCTAATTCCTATCCCATGCATACATTTTGCTTAAAACCCATGAAATAAAGCATGAATAAGAATTCTAAAACCATGAGAAAACTAACCAAGTAGTAGTCATTCAAAACCCTCAACCCATCGTTAAAAACTCAACAAGTAAATCCGCATAAACCATAATCTAACACATGCTTTTCGTAAAATAAATTTAGGGAAGAGATACATGTCTGAGAATACCAAAAATTTGTAGATAAACCACAATTTGGAGTTCTATATGACCAATTACAAGAAACCCGAACCTTTCTCTTGACTTGGGAATTTGAGAGGAGAGAAGTTCTTGTGACTTATTAAATGATGAAAAAATAAGGCCCCTTAAGGTATTTAGGTCATGGAAGTTGAGTGTATAAGGGAGGGAAATGACCAAAGTGACCATAATTAAAAGTGCATAAAATTGTTGCCAGACGCTACCGATCACCTCATGACTCATGAGGATTGGTCACGAGTCATCACCATGACTTATGATCTGAGCAGAAAGTTTGGGCCATTATATTGGTTTTGTCACGAGTCCCTTATCACGACTCGTGACCTCACCATACAAATCGTGAGGTCCAAATCATGGACACAATAGAAACCATGGACAAACTTACTGGTTTGGCTACGATTACTACCTTATGACTCATGGTGAGTCTTTACAACTCGTTAACTGAGTCATAGCCTGAGTAGTGAGCACAACACCAAGAGAATTTTAGAGTTCAAAACTTGCATTGTTACATTATCCCTCCCCCAGGATCATTCATTCCCGAATAAGGAGTCAAGGTACCCATTAGCATAATACAAAAAAGAATGTAATGACAAAACCAAAAGACGAATTTGAAATACCACAAGAAAAACAACGGGATCATACCTTAAACATTGTCATCCAATGAGGGAAACAAGAATGAATATTTGTAATTCATGTCCTCTTCATCTTCCCAAGTAGCTTCCTCTACCATTTGGCTCCTCTAAAAGACTTTTATCAAAGCCACATCCTTAGTCCTCAACCTATAAACTTGCCTATCCAAAATCTCAATCGAGGCTTTCTCATAAGACAACGAATCCAAAATAAAAACATCCTTAATAGACAAAATCAAAGAAGGGTCACCAACATATTTTTTCAACAGCAACTTATGGAATACTGGATGAATATTACCCAAAATCATAGGAAAATCCAATTCATAAGCAAAATTCCCCACTCTCCTATAAATCTGAATGGACCCATATACCAAGGGATAAGCTTCCCCTTCTTTCCAAACCTCATCACTCCCTTCATAGGGCAAACTTTCAAAAAACTCAATTACCTATATCAAACTCGAACTCCCTTCACCTCACATCTGTATAGGACTTGTGGTGACTTTGGGAAGTCTTAGCCTACATATCCCTAATCACCTTTAGCTTCTCCATGGCCTGGTGAACTATGTTGGGACTAAACAATCGAGTTTTACCAACCTCAAACCACTCGATAGGAGACCTCCACATCCAACCATAAAGATCCTAAAAATGGTTATTCTAATGCTAGAGTGATAACTATTGTTACATAAAAATTTGATAAGAGGCAAGTGATCAACCCAATATCCCTTAAAGTCTATAACACAGGCCCTTTTGCGTATCTTTCAAGTTTTGAATATTTCATTCTACTTGTCCATCTGTCCTAGGGTGGAAAGTGGTGCTAAGGTTCACCTTGGTCCCCAACTCTTTCTAAAATGAATGCCAAAAGTGAGAAGAAAATTATGTACCTCAATTTGAAATAATAGAAATAGGAGCACCATGTAATCTAACTATCTCCTCAATGAATAGCTTAGCATAATCCTCTTTAGAGTAAGTAGTCCTTACAAGCAAGAAGTGAGAAGACTTAGTCCTCCATCCATAATAACCCAAATCAAATCATACATATTACAAGACCGCAGAAGACCTATGACAAAATACATATTGATCATCTCCTACCTCCACACAAGTAACTATATCTCTTGAGACATGCCACCAGGCTTCAAGTGCTCAACCTTCACTTGCTGACAAATCATACACTTAGCCAAGAAGTTGGCGACATCCTATTTTCATATTGTTCCACCTGTAAATCTCTTTTAAATCATGATACATCTTCGTCAGACCTAGATGAACTGTATACCTTGACTCACACACCTCAATTAAAATCCTTTCTCGTAGCCAATCAACGTTAGGAATAGATAACCTACCTTGATACCTTATGTTATGCTCAAATGCACATGTAAGTAAACGTGATTATATAAGTAATATAGTGACTTAGATAGTCAGATATCATTCCCACAAGGACTACACAACTAGAAATTTGACCAATTTTTAATTTTAGACACGGAGGTATCAAGTGTTATAAAGTATCAAGATGATTGTGAAACTGTGAATAAAATGTAAATTAATAAATAAGAAAGAACAAATTGTGACAGTGGAAAAGCAAGCAACGATTGTAAACAGTAATGATAAGAATTCAAAGGATGAGGCACATCTAACAATCATACAATTCTATCTTCTTATCACATTCTAATTGGTTATTAAGTCGTTGATTCACAAGGTTTATAGTACAATCTTGGTCTCCCGACCTTAAATCTTCTATTTATTGAATATCACAACTATAGCTCCTACAGAGATGCAATAATTCATCTAGATTCATGAAGTTATGTTCTTGCAGTTGAACAAAGCAACGCTTCTAGATATATCCCTATCATAGATGCTAATTCAAACCCCTTATTTTATAAAGGATAAGAACCTTGCTCTTTAATTTCTTTGTTCTATCCTACGATTCTCCTCCCGGATTCACATTGAAATATAGATTTATCTAATGGTGGAAATTCATCAAAATACTAAGCTTAAGAAATTTAGACCAACCTAGATGATAATCCCAAAAGAAACTACGATAAAGAATATCAAAGAGTAGTCATGTTCTTGGCCTCAACCCTAGAAAAATGGTGTTTAGCCACTCATGTTTGAATTCAACATAAAAAATAAGTAATTAATCATACCCAAAATTAATTTGAAGTAAATAAGTTCAAAAGAATATCTAAGAACCCTAAAAGAGAGAGTTTTATGCTCTTTCGCCACTGCTATGCTTGCCAAAAAGTGATTGAAATTGTGTTCACATGTTCCTTTTATATTGGAAAAAAATTAGCCTAGGCGGAGTGGAGCCCACATCGCCTTGTTTGTATCCCTTCTTTGAGTGAGGCTCTACCCTATCTGTAGTACCTCTCCAACTAAGGCATTAGTGTCTTATCGCCCTAATCCATTGGAATTCACCTAGAGAAATTTCTTTAAGTCCTAGGGGCCCCGCTCCAAGTTAGGCGCTGCCTTCTCTTTAGTGCCGCTCCAACTGAGGCGCCGCCCTGGTTATAGCCCCGATATAACTGAGGCGTCGTGGGCTTATCATCTTGGTCCACTGGATATCACTAGGAGAAATTTTTCCAAGTCCTGGGAGCCCGGATTTGGAGCCTGCATTGTGGGTATATGGCCCTGCACCATTGGAAATTCGATTTTCACTATATTTTTAAAGGTACAACACTTGTTCCTTTTAGCTCATTGCTCCGCTACCTGATCCAACCTTCCACGCTTACTGTATAACTTTGTCCTGTGTCCATAATACTCCATATAATCAATTTATAACATCAATCACCACTTGTTTCATAATGGGTATTCAAATTTTGTCCAAATCCATCATGAATCTACCCTGTATCACTAATCACATCGGTTAGATATGGAACACAATTAAGGAGTAAATGCAATAAGAATAACATATTTTGGTTCTCAAAACAAGTCCCAATATGGGTGAATATTGGTGATTGGACATATAAATACACCCAAGATCACCACCCACACTTAAAACCTTATTCGTCCTCATACAATCACACACATACACCCTAATTATGCTCCACATTACAACCTAATATTAATGTTTGTGTTGGGAATTTACAATTTATAACAATGACTCTTTATCTCAAAATATGTCCAGTATACTTTTATGCACATGACCAAATTGTTTCAAACCTCATCATCTCAATAGTGACATCCGATTTATCGGCAATCTTAATCAAAGCACTCAGTCAAACAACAAAATAAGTATTCCAGACTTTCATCCACATGAACCCTCACAACAAGAAAGTTTCCCCATACCACTCATAATTTTTTCAATATTTCTTATGAGGGGGATATCAAAATTCAATCATTCACTCTTAACAAAGAATTCATACATGATAGTTAATGAACCATAAACTTGCCCTCAGTGTACTACTCCACTAATAGTTGGATGTTGAAATGTAAGATCAATTAGGTCTTTCATTGTTGCAATGTAGGCTAAGAGATGGGTAGGAACTATTTAGAAAATAGTGACTAATCTCCATAAGTGCTTCAATATATGTCAACCTTTAATCAAAATCACATTCTATCAACCTTATTTTTTCACTTTATTACTTCCAAACATCATTTGTTTCATCCCAACTCTTATAAAGTCATTCATATAAACTATGGTAGGAGTATATATTTCTTTTACATCGCGATTCACTTTTCAGCTCTTCTTCATACCCATTTACTGTTATGTACCCCTATAATATCCATCCTCTACCTAATATTTTCACCTTGGTTGAGGTGCACAATGTCCGAGGTGAAGTAGGGCCAAAATAGGTTCATTGTAACAAAAATCGGGCTACAAAAACTTATTCAAATTTTCTACAACTCCTAACCATTACAGTTAAACAAACAAATAACTATTTCCTTGGGGCTTCACTTTTACCTTTCTCCTACTTCAATTTCACACTCCCTACTCATTAAATCATCTATACTAAGCACTTAGGAGATGTATTAGGCTACATATGAGGTTACCAAAGAAATTAGGCTATAGGCTCAACTGGCTAACTAGGGATATGTATAAGGGTGGGTAATTAAAGTATTTAAAATTCGTCTAACAAAGAAATGCTTAAACCACTTCCTACACCCAACACCCTTTATTTCGCTTTGTAAACAAATCAAGAAAGTTCTAGACATTCCTATACATGTAAAATATAAACAAGTACTCACACTCATGGTGCATGCAAGGAATCAAATCGGATCCTTATGGTTCCTAATCTTGATCTTTGTCAAATTAAAAATTAAGCCAACAAGTCATATTACACCTATTGAGATTTAGCTAAAAATAACTCATTTTTCCTTTTTTTCCAAAACAAATTAGTTCAGTCACTAAAAATATGGCACAACATAAAGCATTTCTCAAAAGTCATAATCAGGTTCTTATCAACTCTCAACTTCTAAAGACTAACTCCTCTTAAAATACTTGTTATCTATTTATCATAGGGGAGAGCAACTAACTATGATAAAATTGCAAAGGAGGGAGAAAATAAATATGTTAAACTGAAGCAATACGCAAAAAGTGCCTTGAGGGCAAATTGCAACAATACTTTCAACTTATTAACTATTACAGACGTAGTATTCCAAATTGCTAGAATGCTAAATTAAACATTCACATATCAAAATAAAACATCCAAAAGTAAAAATTAAAATTATCCAATAGAAATAAGTAGAAAGAATGAGACTTCCACCACCCTACACTTAAAAGAAAGGACTATCCCAGAGCTTGCAAAATAAGTATAGTATGAGGTGGGGAGGGATTCCCTGATCACATGCCATCCATGCCTATATCAACATCATCATCTCCCAAATCTAGATCATCAATAGCATCCTCCTCCTTCTCTGTTCATTATCTGAATAATACAACCTCCGTTCCTCATCTCTGGGAATATTGTCATCAACCATCTCTACAAAATATAGACTGATCCATAGCATGGTCCTCGCATGATAACCAAGAGGATAGTCCAGCTCTACCACTCTAATCTCCTGCTGGGTTGTTGCGTGCCCACAATCCCGCAACTAAAGCATCTGTATCCCGTATATCCGAGAAGTAATCTCATCATTTCGAGCCTGACACTTGGGCATAGTCAATGTAGCACCATAAGCAGGACCTCCCTTTATGTGGGATACACCAAAAGATCTGGTGATCACAGGCAACCTATATTCTAGGTCCTCCCCGAGTACTCCCTGATCTCGTAAAAATTTGGTCAGTAAACCCCCAAAACCAAACCTATTCTCCAGATGAAGATGTGTTTTTTCCATAGCTGAGAAAATGAGTGCACCTATATTCACATCAACATCATCATGTATTAAGGCACAGATAAAGCATACTTATTCACGTGGCACATCAGTTAGGTGTGTTGCCTATACGAGACAAGTGTAGATAATCTTTACCCAGATTCGGGCCTCCCTATTTATTTGACTGAAGGGTAATGTAAGGTGAACGCCATTTTCCTTATTGCAGGTCCATCTTGCTGTAGAGTGGTTGCCACACAGCAAATGGTGGATCTTAGAATATGGTGGTTCTACATACATCATCTTCAAGGGCTCAGCATCAACTTTAGGTTTCCCGAGAAAAACATTCAATTAATGAGCATTGAATGGGATAACCTTTCCTCGTATTTTGACTTCTTCGTTTCAATCTCGTGGGTCCCAGTTAACATAAAATTGTCTTATGAGGCTCAGATTGCCCTCATAAGGTTGTGAAAACAAGAAATCCATATGTAATTCCTCTATCTGGCGTACAATGTGGGGAAACTCTTTAGTAGATTTTCTCTATGAATGAATTATTTAGTTGTATACTTCGACTCATCATGCTTTGAATACCATTTCAAACCAGCATCCAACACCTCACTAATGCCATACATTCTTGATTGCCCATGTCGAACAGCTGGGGGCTGCGATGCTTTACTACTTGGTCTTCTTTTTTTTCTTGTTGGCTTAGAAGATCCTACCTTACCCGACATATTTCCCGTTGAAGCAAAATAGGAACCAACTATATCAATCAATTAGAAAATGTTGAACTAGAAATAACTAAGTGTTTTGGTGTTGAACACCCCATACTTAGTTGCTAGTACAAATGCTTTGATAGAAAAATTGGGGTACTCATTCTTTCCCTCAATTATCAATCAGCAAAAACACAAGCAAAATTTCCCATATTTGCAACAAAAGCATTCATTTTTCTTTTAATTCATTTATAACACGTAAAGACATTCATATCATCATACATAACTATGGATGAACAAACTCAATATTGCAGCACTGGTCCACTACTTCTCATCAAAGAAGGAAATTGGTACCCAAAGCACACAGTAGAACAAGGCTTACATGAATTGAGGGTGTTAGAGCACCCCATAACACAAAAAATGCTCAACAACTTTCTTTCAAGCAATAAAGCATGCATTTTTATTTACATTTTAACCACATCATAATAAATAGTACATAACATATATGGCAAAAGTACATTAACACATTGACTCATAAATTTCCTTTTGCAGTACAGGTTCAGATGAAAAAATTGATTTCTCATAACATAACCCACAAACTAGGCAAGGTCAAATACTAACCATACTAATTTAACATTTTATTATTTTACACAAACCCATACATGAGATCAACCACAAAAAATCAAAAACAATAGGGCACTAATAGCAAAGGATAAGCACAAACTAATGATCATCAGAGTTTAAAATGTTCAACTTCATATTCCCATGGCAAAAATCATACTAAATCTTTAATCAAAGCACTAAGAGAATTATTTCATGCACCATATCAATTAAAAGAATAAAGAAATGAGCACTTACCTTTTAAATGATGAAGGAGATAAAGTGGTAGTACTTCTTTCTTTGAGAGAAAACCCCTAATTTGAAGAATTTTGGCTAAGGGAATTGAAGGGCGGAGAGAGATAGGATTGACTATGAAAAGGAATTGGAAAAATAAGGTTGTATTTAAAGGTGTACAAAATTAAAAGGGTCACTCCAGGCTAGGCGACACGGACTCCAGAACACCGTTATAGGCGAGGTGACATGGGCTTATCGCCCTTTATCACTGGAATGCCAAAAATTTTTTGGCATAGAGGTGCTATAGGTGGCGCTGCGAACTTATCGCCCTTGCTCACTAGAATGAAAAAATTGTTGTCTTGAGGTTTTACTCACTAGGAAATATTTCATTCCCTTAATTTAGGGAGTATGTTACTTACCTAAATGCTTCCCCGACATTATTTCACTTACCTTTCATTTGCATCCATGCTTTCATTTTTCTCATTCCTGCATACCAACCAAAAATAACAAATTAATGCAAGAAAAAATGGGTTGCCTCCCACTCAGCACCTTAGTTTTGGTTATAGCATGACTTATTTTTTTTTATATTTTTTTATATATATATTTTTCTTATTCTTTCCTAACAACTAAAACAGAAACGAACTACTCTATTACATTACATTCGTGGGTTACCTCCCAAATAGCGCCTTATTTTACATTGTGGAATGACTCAGCTCAGCCTCACTTATCTACAAAGGTGATGGACAGATTGTGCTTATATTCATGATTTGCCCAATAATGCTTCACACGTTGTCCATTCACCAAAATCTTTTAAGTATTCTCTTTCCACAATTTAATAACTCCATGAGGCATCATTGCACTACCTTAAACGGCTCAGACCATTTTGATCGCAGGTTACTCGGAAAAGACTTTAACCTTGAGTTGAAAAGCAAAAACAAGTTGTCTAAATTTAAACACCCTGTCCTAAATTTACTTTTCATGCCACTTTTTAGTCTTCTCTTTGTATTGTTTGGTATTCTCGTATGTGTGGAGACGAAACTCATCAAGTTCAGCAAGCTGTAATAATCTCTTATTTCTTATGACCTTTATGTCAAGATTTAGCTTTTTTTACTGCCTAATATGCTTAATGTTCCAACTCCACAACCAAATGACAGGCTTTACCATAAACCAAATGATAGAGGGAGGTCCCTATAGGCATCTTATATGCTGTCTATAAGCCATAATGCATTATCAAGCTTTTCAGCCCAATCCTTCCACTATCCATTTATAGTCTTTTACAGAATCTACTTTATCTCCCGATTCGATACCTCAACCTGATGACTTATTTGTGGAAGGTACACAGTGGACACCTCATGCCTAATACCATATTTAGCTAAAATATTCTTAAACTAAGTGTTAATGAAACGCATACCTCCATTACTTATTATAGCTCTGGGAGTGCCAAAATAGGAGAATATGTGTTTCTTCACAAATTTCAATACCACTCTGGCATCACTCATGTGGAAAGCTATGGTTTCCATCCACTTAGAAATGTAATCAACTACCAAAAGGATATACACATTGCCATTAGATGGTGGGAATGGTCCCATAAAATCTAGTGGGAATGGTCCCATAAAATTTATCCCCCAAACATCGAATACTTCAACTTCGAGAATGTTGTTTAGGGGCATCTCATGATACCTTGAAAGTGTACCTAACCTTTGGCACTGATCACGACTCTTCATGAAAGCCACAGTATCTCTAAATAATGTTGGCCAAAAAAAAGCCGAATTGCTACACTTTTTTGGCTATTTTTCAGCCCCATGGTAGCCATTATAAGGAGATAAATGGCACTTCTATAACATGTGTAAATTCAACTTTTGGAATATATCTGCGTACAATACCCATCAGGAACCTACTTGAAAAGATATGGCTCATCCCATATATAAGCACGAGAATTATGAAGCAATTTCTTTCTTTGTTGAGTGGTAGCTTCTGGAGGGTAAACCCCACACACTTACAGGTTCACAATATCTGCATACCATGGTAGCTCATACGTACCAAGAGAAAATAATTTTTCATTCGAAAACTCCTACTAAATGTGGAAAAAGTCATTATCAATATGTTTATGAGTCTCTAACCTTGAAAAATGGTCTGCAACTTGATTCTCTGCTTTTTTTCGATCACAAACCTTTAGGTCAAATTCTTGCAGCAAAAAAATTCACCTGGTCAGTGTGCACAATTCCCTTGGTGCCTACCAAGTATGATCTAAACTTGTCGAATGCATAAACCAGAACTAACATCTCTTTTTTCTTAACTATCTAATTTATTTGGGCATCATTTAAGATATTACTAGAATAATAAATAGAGCAAAATACCCTGTCTTTTCTTTACCCCAAAACTACTCCAACAACCGCATCACTAGCATCACACATAAATTTAAATGGCAACTCCCGATCTGGAGAAATCAAAATAGGAGCTTCTGTTAGCTTCTACTTTAGCTTCTCAAAAGCTTCTTGATACTCCACCCCAAAATCAAACTTGGCCTCTTTTTCTAATGATTTATACATTGGTCTTGGAATCTTCTTAAAGTACTAAATATAATGCCTGTAAAAACCCGCATGCCCTAAGAAACTTCGCACTCCCTTCACTTTTACCGAATGTAGAAGTTTTTCAATCACTTTAATTTTGGCTCTATCTAATTCAAGTCCTCTACATGGAACTTTATAGCGAGGGACTATTCCTTTCTTAGCCAATTTAGCACTAGATTTGTCTCTTCACAACTAGTTAGGACTCGATCTAGATTCTGTAACCATACATCAAAAGAATTACCATAAAAAGAGAATTCATCCATAATACCTTGATAAATTCTTCAACCATGTCATAGAAATTGCCATCATGCATATTTGAAACATTGCAGGTGCATTGTAGATGCCAAAAGACATGTGTTTGAACGCATATGTGCCATATGGACAAGTAAAAATTGTCTTATCTTCGTCCTTGGGCCCAATGGTGATCTGATTATAACCCAACTAACTATCAAAAAAATAGTAGTACTTCTAACCTTCCAACCTATCCAATATCTGATCAATGAACAAGATAGGTTAATTGTCCTTTCTTGTGGCTTCATTTAGCATCCAATAGTCAATACAGATTCTCCATCCAGTCACCAAGCGAATGGGAATTAACTCATTTGCTTCATTGGTAACCACAGTCATCCCACCTTTCTTTGGAACAAAATGTATTGGGCTTACCCACTTGCTGTCTAAAATTGGATAAACAATCCCATTATCGAGCCACTTGATGACCTCTTTTTGCACCCCGTCCTTCATTATCAAATTAAATCTACATTGTTGTTGCGCCCTTGGTTTGAAACCTTCTTCCATGTATATATTTTGCATGTAAAAAGTTGGATTTATCTCGATAATATCATACATCTGCCACCTAATCACCTTTTTTTTAAACTTTCATAGCTTCCCTTACTATACATCAGATAAATCTACAGATAAAATAATAGGAAAGGTATTATTGTCACCAAGGTAAACATATTTCAAGTGAGAAGGAAAAACCTTAGCTCCAATTTTGGAGCTTTATCAGTTGAAGTTTTGGGCAATGGACTAATTGGCTTGTTCAATGACTCAAAAAACAACTTTCTTATTTCCACAGCAACCAAATTCATGACTTGGACCAATTATAGTGCCTCTATATCTCTATAAATATCATGACCCATCAAAGTTTGCTCTAGTGGATTATCAGACAACAATAAATGTGTCTCAGATGTAAGGTCAATGACTGATATGGAAGATAATTCTTTATATATAGCTGGTAATTTTAGTGCCTTGTATATATCAAAACCCTCCACTTTATCATGCACTCTCATCGTAATCTTCCCAGCTACTACATCAATCAGTGACTGCCCTATTGCTAGGAATAGCCATCCCAAAATAACTAAAACAACTGGATCAGCTTCAAAATCAAGAATCACAAAGTCTACAGGAAAGATCAGTGATCCCACTTGTACTAAGACATCCTTAATAATTCCATTCGGCCTAGCAAGGGACCTATCAGCCAACTGCTAAATAATGGCATGGGTTTAGGACTCCTAATACCCATCTTTCAGTACTAAGATATGGGAATAAGATTTATTCTAGCCCTCAAGTCACACAATCTACGAGCACTGATAGTCTGCCTAATAGTGATCTGCAAAGTAAAACTACTTGGATCCTTCAACTTCATGGATAGTTTGTTTTGTATCTTGGATGTGCACTCCTCAGTAAGTGAAACTGTAGCATACTCTATCAACTGATTCTTGTTTGTCACTATGTCTTTCAGGTATTTTGCATATTTTTGAACACTCTGTAGAATATCAATAAGAGAAAGATTTACATGAACTTGCTTTAGAAGATCCAAGAGCTTCTTTTAACTGGCCTCTTCTTGATTCTTCATTTTAATTTGAGGGAATAGTAAAGGTAGAGTCTTCTTCTCCATATAAGTTTCATCAGTTGCAGCTTTTTTCTTTGACCCCTTTCCCTTCTTTATCTTTAGAATCGACATCAGTGACTGTGGGACTAACCTTTTCAGGTGTCGTCTCCTTTAACTGTAACCCACTTTTTGTTGTAACTGCATTTACCTACTTTGGATTTGCCTCTATATCACTAGGTAGGTCTCCTTGAGGTCTTGTATTTTGTGCTCCTGCAGTCTGACCGAGTTGCAATTCCAAATTCCTAGTGATCAACTATTGACTCTTTAAATCTGCTACGAACTGTGCTTGATTCACCAAAATCTACTTCATCATCTCCTCCATATTACTTGATTGAGTAGTAGTCTGATTATTCTAAAAATGCTATTAATTCTGTTGCACTGGACCATTGTACTAATTACTACTCAGTACCTGCTTTCTGCCCTATAAGAAATTGGGATGATTCCTCTAGTTGGGATTATATGTGATGCCGAAGTTCTGTTGTCCTGGATGATTCACATTCCCCTCATAAGTCACAGAATCTTGATTAACCACATAAGTATCTGCCGCATGTTTATTACTTCCACAAACCTCACACCAAGAATTTACATGTTTGACTGCATTAGTTATAGATGTTTCTTGCCGGATCCCCCAACTTCATGTTATTAACTAAGCAACATCTGATTTTGCATTTCTGTAAGATGAGCTGATAGAGCAGTGAACTGATCTACCTCTAACACGTCTGCAACCTTCCTAGGAGTACTCCTTGAGTTAGCATACCATTCAGGGTTTCCTCGTGAAATTCGATTCAGCAGTGTGTACAATTCGTCATAAATCTTCTCAAGAGCTTGCCTACCTGTTGCTGAATCCAAAAGAATTTTGGTATTTGGATCTAACCCCTCAATGAAAGTATGAACAAGAACATCAATAGACTGATGATGGTGAGGGCAATTTCTGAGCATACTTTTAAATCTCTCCCATGCTTGGTAGAAATTCTCTCCTTTTTTCTACTTGAAACATAAAATCTTGCTTCTCAAACGTGCAGTCTTCTAAGATTGAAAGAATCAAATAAGAAACTTTCGAGCTAGATCATCTCAAGAAGTGATGGAGAGTGATGGTTCAACATGTAACCACCTTTTTTCTTCCCCAATTAAAGAAAAAGGGAAGAGTGTTAATCTAACATAATCAGTACTCACCCCTGCAGGTATGTAAGTGTCTCTTATTTCCAGGAAGGTCTGTGTGTGGTGTTGTGAGTCTTTATGTGAAAGGCCAAAAAATTGCCCAGTCGAATTCAGCAACTGCATCATATTCTGCTTTAATTCAAATCGACCACCTAGCTTGAGCTTCTGAATACTGTTAGTCTCATGGTTCATGAGTGGGATTGCCACCTCACAAATAGGTCTAGCAACTGGTTAAGCAGGAATATCTGGGATAATCGGAGCTAAGACATATCCGACATAAGGTTTGACAGGATCATTTGGATCAACTCTTTCAGCCATTTGAACCTATTGAATGGGATATTGATCTCTTTGCCTTTTTTGAAATATTAGTTCTGGTTCTGCAAAAGGTTCTACAAACTCTTTATCTCTTGCTAGTCCTGTATTCAGCTAAACCTGCCAAATTTTATCTACTAAGATCAAGTCATTAACACTTAAACTTCTTATCAAAAACCAAAAATTTAGAAAACTACTAATTATACTAGTCCCCGACAATGGTGCCAAAATCTTGTTACATTCAAATGCATATGCAAGTACACGCTATCAGACATGTAATATAGTGACTTAGACAGTCAGATATCATTCCCACGAGGACTACACAACTAGAAATTTTACAAACTTTTAGTTTTAGATATGGATGTATCAAATGTTATAAAGTATCAATATAATTGTGAAATTGTGAATAAAATGTAAATTAATAAATAAGAAAGAACAAATTGTGACAATGGCAAAGTAAGCAACGGTTGTAAATAGTAATGATGAGAATTCCAGGGTTGAGGCACATCTAACGAACATACAATTTTATCTTCGTATCGCATTCTAATTGGTTATTGGGTTGTTGATTTGCAAGGTTTATAGTATGATCTTGGTCTCCAGACCTCAAATCTTCTATCTACTGAATATCGCAACTACAGCTCCCACAGAGATGCAATAATTCATCTAGATTCATAAAGTTATCTTCTTGAAATTGAACCAAGCAAGGCTTCTAGGTATATCCCTATCCTAGATGCTAATTCAAACCCCTTATTTTATAAAAGGATGAGAACCTTGCTCCTTAATTTCTTCGTTCTATCCTACGATTCTCCTCATAGACTCATATAGAAATATAGATTTATTGTATGGTAGCTACTCATTAAAATAGTAAGATCAATAAATTAAGAACAACCCAGATGATAATCCAAAAAGAAACTATGATAAACAATATCAAAGAGTAATCGTGTTCTTGGCCTCAACCTTAGAACAAGGGTGTTTAGCCAATCATGAATAGTTATGAAATTATCGCACGAGAACACGTACATGAATGCACAGAACATGAACACAATTATCAAAACTCTAGATACTAAAACCCATATACCACTTTATTATAGACGGAACTCACTACTGATACTGAGATACTAAATCAATGACTCATCTGATACTGGTAACTGAGGATCTAGATGTACTTACATCTATGACTAAATTCTTGGACTTACTACTTTCGACTAATAGGATTAGAGATCAACCCTTTGAACAAATAATTTTGGAAGCTTTATCAGTGATAAAAAATGTAATTATATTTGAATCTTACAACAAGAATACTCAACAGGAATCTGATATTATGATCAAGCCTGTCTGGTGGCATACCTCTAAATATGATATCAAATAAATGTATATGAGACCAAGTCTGTCTGATGGGATGGTCCATAAATTGATGGAACTATCTGAGTTCCTCATAATGATAGATGACTGTATCTGAAAACCCTGATTTTTGAAGACTGATTTTGAAATTGAGACTGAATCTGAAACTGAAACTGTGGGAAGTAGTTACTTAACCGACATGCCCCTACTATATCTTAGGGGTCCAACCTCTACCCCCAGTTGGGAGGGTGTCAATACTGTGCCATGGGTAAAGACCTTATCTTTATATGACCCTCATCTGTTAGGTCCTCATACAAGAATGGTGGAGCCCTCATCTAATAGGTTAATCCACCTCATTTACCCTCATCTAGAAGGTATGATGCCTCTCATCCAACCTCATCTAATAGGTGTGATGTCTCAACCTATGCTGGCTACGTAGTTCTGGAGTACAAGGATCGTATCTAAGGATTTCACCCTCCACTAGTAGGTGAGTCCCCATCCTTGAGCTTGCTCAGTGCTAGTTTCTACTCCCAAATGAAAGACACTAATCTGATTCTTAACTGAACTTAGATTGAGCTGAATCTAATATTGATCGTGTTTCTCAAAGATCTGACTGAATTACGCTGAGATTACTTAGTTCCATATCTAACAAAAAGGATATCGAATCATGGTATCTGACTGACGATACAGAGATTTTAGAGATAACTGAGATTACAGAGCCTGATTAAGCTCCGCACTTGTCTGAAGATACATAGTTCTATAGTTTATTGAGTTTTAAGAATCGTGGCTCGATTGGAATTATCACGAAACTGACAGGGCTCAATACAACAGCTCTATTGTCGAGTATAAATACCCCCAGGACTCGATAACATAAAAGTAAAACATAATCATTCTTACATCATCACGATCCATTCACCTTTACAATCATTCAAGTATCAACACAAATATTCATTCATCATCATGATCATTCATGTATTTCACAATCATACCTTAATCGTCACATCATTAATGCATCATCACAATTATTAAAGGGTCACTTTAAGCATCTCAAGATATTAATCATATAATAACAAAGAGAAAACATGCTATTAGATCGTACTCTATTCGGCAAGCTTTTACCTCAACTATTTCATACCTATATCGGCCTTAACATGTATTTGGATTTCACACCGCTTTGGAAACTTCATACTATCATGTCATAGCTTACTTGCTAATCACTTGGCATATATTAAAAACTTAGCATATATCAAAGGGCACATAATGGGGAATTTACAACCATCACATCTCCACTCGCTCACTAAGGTCCTTCAACAAACACTAGACATTCATAGGTTCACACTTATTTGGGGATTTCCTACTAGCATGGAATAGTTTATTCACTTGGTCATTTTATCAAACACCAGGCATGCATAGACTAGCTCACAATTTGGGGCTTCCTATTCAACATGCTATAATGGCCCAAATACTTCTCCTAATCTTTTATCAAAACTATGGGAGACATGCTCCGCTTAATCAACCAATTCTATACCCAAAAGTCATGAACACATCAACGACCATGACACATAACCATATTTTAGAAGTCATTAGATCACTATTTAACTACAATGCTTGATTTCTAGTCTCATAGATATTTTATCAAACACCTAACATGCACAACTTAGGTATAGGAATAATAGCCCAACTACTCATCATGAACAACCAAATTTACATATTTCCACTCATATATTATCATAGATTCATACAAACCACATAAGTATCCCATCTTGGAGGTCATTCAATATCAACAACAAGTACATAATCCATTTACCACACAAATACCACATACTAAGGCCAAGGCTTGATAATATTGTAGACAAACATGAACCACAACTCAATCATAGCAAGAACATCAATTTTAACTCACAAGAATCATTAAAAATTCATAAACATAAATCTTGAAGATTTAGAAAAAGGTACTTGAGCTTCTTGGATAAAAGGGCCCCAAGAATCAACATCTACATACCTTGGAGAAACTCTTTTCTTGAAGGCTCTTAGAAGAATTCTTGATTTTTTCTCTTGATTCTCTCTTAATTTTCTTGAAAGAAGAAAAAAGGGATCTTGATTTGGAAACCCTAATTTTTTTTTATTTTTGGAGTGGAAGAAGAGAGAAAATGAGGCCCTTAACCCTTAAGGGGGTATTTATATAATTTGGGGAAAGAGTGGAAAAGACCAAAATGCCCTTTAAATAAAAAGAGTTGAAAACAGTTGATTGGGGTCTGTGACGGCTGATCTGATGGTCCATCAGAGGGACTGACGGTCCACCAAGTCGTTCGTCACTCGAGTACCAAAATTAGGACATTCTACTTCGACGCGATGGTCGAAGTGATGGTCTATCAGGAATCTGATGGTCCACCAAATCGTCCGTCACTCGAGGGTCAGGAATGGGCTATTCTATTTCGACCTGACGGACCTCTTAACAGTCCATCAACTTTTTGACGGTCCACCACTTTGGCCGTCACTCGAGGGCCAAATACAAGATGTTCTATCTTGGCCTGATGGGAAACTTAACGGTCCACCAAGGACTTGGCGGTCCGCTAGGTCGACCGTCAAACCCGGGTACTTCTGATACCGTTTAGTAAAACGGCTATAACTCCCTCGTCCAACGATGGATTTTGATGAAATTGGTATCGATGGAAAGCTTATTCAATGCTATACATAACAAACAGTTGAACTTAGAGAAATACAACACGATTCAAAGTGTTTCATACTTGGGAAGATATTTTTGAAATTCTTAGACTCGGATTTTTATTTTGATGCAAACACTCTAAGGCTCAGACTAGGAGAAAACTTTGCAGGGTATTACATTATCTCCCCCTTGGGAACATTCGTCCTCGAATGTCGCATTGATAGATTGGGAAAATAGAGAAAAAAGACTTACTCAAGAAATAAAAATATCTCAAGGCATGACTACGAACTGGAACGACTGACATACTGAGTTCTCACACTTGGCATGCATATCTGATGCAAGGAATACTCAAATGAATCTACTCATAGCTGAATTCTCGTAGCACATATGCATATCTGATGCATGGACTCATAACTGGGATGATCTCATGAATACACGACTGAACACACTCTGACAAGATGAACTCTTTCTACTAAATATGTATATCTAATGTATGAATATCTGGTTAAGCTGACTTCTAAAGGCACAAATTGACAATGAAACAATGATTGATTCTAACTTTATAAAGAAAATCTTGAACATTCATCCAGATGAATCTATTGGCATGCAACATCATGATACTATGGGGTATCTCCCCCTTGGGACTCTATGTCCCTCTAAACACACTTCACTGAAATACTAGAGCGGTGCGCGAGGCACCTACGACTGGGTCATAATTGACCGATTGAGATGTGAAACTAGGGTATGACTCATGCTAGAATATAAGCTCAAAATGAAAATAAAATATCTAATAATGCATATTATATCGATGAAGGGCTCATAACTTACCCGGGTATATTTCAGGGGATCTTTCCCAATCAAGGAGAGCCTGAAGGATGACTACGCTGACTTTGGGGGCCTAGCTTAGGACAGTCTCAAACTTTATGATTGGTCTCGCCACATCCAAAGAACACATCGCTACCGGCTCTACATACACCCTTATGATTCTTACCGCAATCTTCACACAACGAGTAGGTACGAACACTACTAGTACTACTCTGGGTTTTAGAGCTTGGTGCTCCCTCAACTCTGACACCCCCAAACATAAGTGCGAGTACACTAGCAAAATATGGACCTGGAACTAAGAATCTCTGACAATACTGAGACCTACTACTACCTTAAGACCCCAACTGTGAGAGACCACAACTACCTATCTTGGCTCTCTTACTCCCTCTCTCTCTCATTCATCTTATCTGCCTCAATCTATTGTGCATGAATCATTAGCCTAGAAAGGTCCATATCTCTATTGATCATGGAATATCTATACTCTTTCAACATATAGCTCAATACACTAGACAAAAACTTACTTATTCTCTCTCTAGGTTCAGCTGCCAAGTCAAGAGCATACTTAGCTAATTGGTTAAACTTAAGACAATACTCTTTCATGGTCATGGAACCTTGCCTTAGATTCATGAACTCCTCTACCTTAGCCTCTCTCATCTCTAGAGGGAAAAATCTATCTAGAAAGGCACTCTAAACTTCTGACCAAGTCACGGGAGCTATATTCTCCCCTATACTCTCCTCCTACATCATTACCCAATCATGAGTAATATCTTTCAATCTATAAGATGCTAACTCAACACTCTCCTCCTCTGACACATGCATAATCTGGGTGATCTTCTTCACCTCCTCAAGAAACAACTGTAGATCCTCACCTGCTACTGACCCAAAGAATTCAAGCGGGTTTATTCTCATAAAGCTTCTAACCCTGGCTACGGCAGATTCCCCATTTTGCTGAGGTAGGACTACAGCCTGACGGTTCCCATGAACATTAGTCACAACTTGGGCTAGCACCTGGAAAGCTGCCCAAAACTCTACATATGACACGCTTTCATTTTCAAGATCTACTGGCTAAGGGGGCTGGTCATCAACCCCATGGACAAAATCCCTACAAGGAGGCATACTCTGTAATTAAAAAAAGCAAGTGGATTAGATTGAGGATCATCTTAAGCTCATTCTCACTCGCACGATCTAAATACTAAAAGAAGGGAAATTACTCTTAAGTACATCCTATAGCCTCTTGTACATAAATGTGGTGCGCTACACACCTATGCATAAGACTCTACTAGATATGGCTTTTTAGACTCCCTAGGACACTATTGAACCTTAGGCTCTGATACTAAGTTTGTAATGCCCCGAGATCCTATCCCAAGATGTCACATAATTCTTATGGACCCGAAGGACCACAAGCTAACCCTTTACTGATATTTGTACCTGCACACTACATAATATATGAAATAAATGCGGAAACTGGCCATAAGGTTCAATATATCTACACATACTCAAAACTAAAAACTAAATACTAATACATCAACATCCATCTGAAAAGCCTCTAAACTGAGGAGTTAATGGGACATGTCCCCAACTAACTCTGTCAACTGAAAATATAAACAAAACCTAATACAATAATAGTAAACTGAGATTCATCCTCAAAAGAAGAGGATTCACTGCTACTGCTGCTACCTGGGACTGAACTGATAGGGATACTCTGGATCCTGTGCCACTGAAACTATGGTTTCAAATAAAACACCATAGCGCAAATGCGTTAGTACAAAAATATACTAAGTATGTAGACGAGGTAAAGCTAAATGCAAAGGCTCATGCATGCATAATATGTTAACTGAATAGTCGTGAAAATGTTGCATGAGAACACGGACATGAATGCACAAAACATGAACACAATTATTACAACTCTAGATACTGAAACCCAGATACCACTTTATTGCAGACAAAACTCACTACTGACACTGAGATACTAAATCAATGACTCATCTGATACTAGTAACTGGAGATCTGGATGTACTTATATCTATGACTGAATTCTTGGACTTACTACTTTCGACAGACAGGATTAGAGATCAGCCCTTTTAACAAATAATTTTGGAAGCTTTATCAATGATAAGAAATATAATTATATTCGAATCTTACAAAAAGTATACTCAACAGGAATCTGATACTGTGATCAAGCCTATCTGGTGGCATACTTTTGAATATGATATCAAATAATTGTATGTGAGACCAAGTCTATCAGATGGGATGGTCCATAAATTGATGGAACTATCTGAGTTCCTCACAATGATAGATGACTGTATCTGACAACCCTGATTTCTGAAGATTGATTCTGAAACTGAGACTAAATCTGAAACTAAAACTGTGAGAAGTAGTTACGTAACCGACATGCCCCTACTATCTCTTAGGGGTCCAACCGCTACCCCCAGTTAGGAGGGTGTCAATACCGTGCCATGGGTAAAGACCTTATCTTTATATGACCCTCATCTATCAGGTCCTCATACGAGAATGGTGGAGCCCTCATATAACAGGTCAAGCCACCTCATCTACCCTCATCTAGCAGGTATAATGTCTCTCATCCACCCTTATCTAATAGGTGTGAATCTCAACCTACGCTAGCTATGTAGTTCTGGAGTACAAGGATCGCATCTAAGGATTTCACCCTCCACTAGTAGGTGAGTCCCCATCCTTGAGCTCACTTGGTGCTAGTTTCTACTCCCAACTGAAAGACACTAATCTGATTCTTAACTGAACTTAGATTGAGCTGAATCCGATACTGAACGTGTTTCTCAAAGATCTAACTAAATTATGCTGAGATTGATTAGTTTAGTATCTGATAGAAAGAATATCGAATCATGGTATCTAACTGGCGATACAGAAATTACAATGATAACTGAGATTATAGAGCCTGATTAAGCTCCACACTTGTCTAAAAATACATAGTTCTATAGTCCACTGAGTTTTGAGAATCATGGCTCGATTGGAATTATCACAAAAATAACACAGGCTCTAGACAACAGCTCTCTTGTCGGGTATAAATACCCCCAGGACTCGATAGCATAAAAGTAAAACATAATCATTCTCACATCATCATGATCATCCATTCACTATCTCAATCATTTATGCAACAACTCAAGCATTCATTCATCATCATGATCATTCATGTATTATCGCAATCATACCTAAAATCGTCATCATCATTCATGCATCATCACAATTATTAAAGGGTCGCTTTAAGCATTTCAGGATATTAGTCACATAATAACATAGAGGAAACATGCTATTAGATAGTACTCCATTCAGCAAGGTTTTACGTCAACTATTTCATACCTATATCTGCCTTAAGATGTATTCAGATTTCACACCGCTTTGGAAACTTCATACTATCATGTCATAGCTTACTTGCTAATCACTTGACATATACTAAAAACTTAGCATATATCAAAAGGAACATAATGGGGAATTTACAACCCATCATATCTCCACTCGTTCACTAAGGTCCTTCAACAAACACTAGACATGCATAGGTGTACAATTATTTGGGATTTCCTACTAGCATGGAATAATTCATTCACTTGGTCATTTTATCAAACACTAGGCATGCATAGACTAGCTCACAATTTGGTGCTTCCTATTCAACATTCTATAATGGCCCAAATGCTTCTTCTAAGCTTTTATCAAAACTATGGGAGACATGCTCCACTTAATCAACCAATTCTATGCCCAAAAGTCATGAACACATCAACGACCATGACACCTAACCATATTTTAGAAGTCATTAGATCCCTATTTAACTACAATGCTTGATTTCTAGTCTCATAGACATTTTATCAAACACCTCACATGCACAACTTAGGCATAGGAATAATAGCCCAACTACTCATTATGAACAATCAAATTTACATGTTTCCACTCATATATTATCATAGATTCATACAAACCACATAAGTATCCCATCTTAGAGGTCATTCAACATCAACAACAAGAGCATAATCCATTTACTACACAAATACCACATACTAAGGCCAAGGCTTGATAATCTTGTAGACAAACATGAACCACAACTCAATCATAGCAAGAACATCAATTTCAACTCACAAGAATCATTAAAAATTCATAAACATAAATCTTGTAGATTTAAAAAAAGGTACTTGAGCTTCTTGGATGAAAAAGACCCAAGAATCGATATCTACATACCGTAGGGAAAATCTTTTCTTGAAAGCTCTTGGAAGAATTCTTGATTTTTGCTCTTGATTCTCTCTTAATTTTCTTAAAATAAGAAAAAGGGGATCTTGATTTGAAAACCCTAATTTTTTTTATTTTTGGAGTGGAAGAAGAGAGAAAATGAGGCCCTTAACTCTTAAGGGGGTATTTATAGAAGTTGGGGATAGAGTGGAAAAGAACAAAATACCCTTTAAAGAAAAAGAGTTGAAAATTACTGATCAGGGTCTATGACGGCTGATCTGATGGTCTGTCAGAGGGACTGACGGTCCACCAAGTCGTCTGTCACTCGAGTGCTAAAACTGGGACATTTTGCCTCGATGTGATGGTTAAAGAGATGGTCCATCAGGAATCTGACGATCCACCAGATCATCCATCACTCGAGGGTCAGGAATAGGATATTCTGTTTCGATCTGACGAACCCCTTGATGGTCCATCAACTTTTTGATGGTCCACCACTTTGGCCGTCACCCGGAGGACAGAAATGGGATGTTCTTACTTAGCCTGACGGGATACTTGATGGTCCACCAAGTACTTGGCGGTCCGCTAGGTCGACCATCAAACCTGAGCGATTTCTATATCATTTAGTAAAATAGCCATAACTCCCTCGTCCGATATCAGATTTTGCTGAAATTAGTATTGATGGAAACCTTATTCAATTTTCTACATGACAAAATTTGAAATTATAGATAGACAACACGATTCAAATTATTTCATACTTGGGAAGATATTTTTAAAATTTTTAGACTAAGATTTTCATTTTTCCAAAAACGCTCTAAGGCTCAGACTAGAAGAGAACTTTGCAGGGTATTATAGGTACCTAATCACAGAATTGAAGGGTCAAATTTGTTGGAAATTTTCTACACATCACTGAATATTAGTTCAAGAGCAATGCAGACACTACTTTAGGAGGTACATTTATGTGTCTTTGGTGGGATTATGCACAAGAAATGCTAGATTATACTATAGTAACCAATAGAGGATGGTATAATAGAGATCCTGAGCATGGTGCCCGTACTTTTTCCTCCCTTGAAATCATCTCAAGAATGTTAGAAACCTACTTTGAAAGATGAATCCACTTTTGTACATGTGATATTTTTAAGATTTTCACTTTTTGTCATGAGGGAAATTGAATTAGCTTTCCAACGATACCAATTTCATAAAAATTTGACATCAGAGGAGAAAGTTATGGCCAAAATATAAAAGGCAGTAAAGCCGCCCAGGTGCGACAATAAGGTCAACGGACCGTCAAACTAGTGATGGACCATCGCCCACGACCGTCATAGCAAGGCAGTATGACTACCTTCTGCCTAGGAGTGACAGCCAGGACGACATACCATCATACTAGCAACGGACCGTCGCTCACGTCGTCGTAAGGAAAATAGTGAGGCCACCTCCTGGATAAGGTACGACAGCCTGAGCGATGGTCCATCACTAGTTTGATAGTCTATCAGCTTGGGAAAGGTAGCTTATGAGCTCAATTTGCCTTCAAATATAGCCGCAGTTCATCCAGTCTTCCATATCTCTTTGCTCAAGAAATGTATAGGTTACCCATTAGTTGTAGTCCCTATTTAGAGCATAGATGTTCAGAATAGCCCCTCTTATGAAGAGATTCCAGTTGAAATCCTAGACTATCAGACTCGTAGATTAAGGAACAAAGAAGTCCCTCTAGTTAAGGTTCTTTGGAAAAATCAGTCCATCGAGGGAGCTTCTTGGAAAGAAGAAGCAGACATACGTACCAAGTATCCTTACCTATTCTCCACCGATTCAGATCAATCTCAAGGTAACAGTTTTCCTTAAGCTTACTCAATTTCATGTTCAGTGTTTGTCACAAACTTGGTATTAAATATCATTGTATGTATTCATGTATCAGCTCAGTTATATAATTATGTATCAAACATGTATTCTCATTGTGAGAAACTTAGTTTATTAGAACACCTAGTCATGTATTCATAATTAGTTACACATGCATCAGATATGCATGTTCAGTATGATATGTTCAGTTATCAGTTATGTCAGTCATAACATTATATTCCAGTTGTTCATGTTCAGAATGTATGTTAGTTATCTTCTCCCCTTACTCTCAGTCTCATTTGAGGAAGAATGTTCTCAAGGGGGAAATATTGTAATACTCCATACTTTTTCCTAGGTTGAAATCATCTTAAGAAGGTTAGAAACATACTTTAAAAGATGAATCTGCTTTTGTAAAAACGGTATTTTTAAGATTTTCACTTTTTTTCATGTGAGAAATTGAATTAGCTTTCCAATGATACCAATTTCATCAAAATCCGACATCGGAGGAGAAAGTTACGGCCAAAATACAAAAGGTAGTAAAGCCGCCTAAGAGCAATGGTAAGGTCAATGAACCGTCGGACTAGCGACGGACCATCGCCCACGACCGTTGCAGTGAGGAAATGTGACTACCTTTTGACTAGGAGTGACAGCCCAGGCCAACAGACCGTTGGACTAGCAACGGACCATTGCTCAGGCTATCACAAGGGAAACAGTAAGGACACCTTCTGGATAAGGTACGATGGACATATTGACGGACTATCAAACTTGCGAGGATCATCGCCAAAGCCATTGCAGCCAAGGCAGTAAGACCCTATTCAGGTCCACATTCAATGGTCGGAATGACGGACTGTCGAGCCAGCAATAGACCATCGCATAAGCCACCACAGGTCCTGATTTAGCAAATTAAAGCCATTTTAAAAGTGGATTTTTGGTATTTTACCACCTATTTATATACCCAATTATATCCAATCAAAGCTCATAAATTCTTTATTCTTCTACAACAACAAAATTAGGGTTTTCTCTTTAACATTAATCTCCAAGAACAAAATCCAAATCTTCTTCAAGAACTAAGAGATTCAAATTCTTCAAGTCAAGAACTTTAAGAAAACTCAATCTAGGTATGCATAGTGTTCATTCATGGACTCCTTTCATTCATGAAGCCCAAGAATCTCTTTTCAAAGTTTAAGTTTATGGATTTTCTTTATGAATTTCATGATAGGGCTTCTTTTGTTCATGTTGATAATGAGTAATTGAATTTTATTCCATGATTGGGTAATAAATTTATGTGGGTTTGATTAGTACAGATATAGATTCATGTAAACCTATGATTAAAATCTTGAATGATGAAATTAGAATTGAATCATGATGTTTAATTATTGTATAATATTGTTTACACATACTATGCCTACCACTTGTTTGATTAAATGCCTATATGAAGGAAATTACCTAACTATAGTGATATCATGAAATCTCCATGTATGTACAAGTTTATGCAAATCACATGTTTGATAAAATGCTTCAATAAATGTATTATGGCTTTTGATGTTAGTGATATGTTCAAGTAGGTCATGCTTTGTCAGTTTTCTTCTATCGAGTCCTGGGGGTACTTGTACCAAAAATATTAGTTGTGTGCCTAGAGCCATGTCATGTTTTCACGATACTCTCAGTCAAGCTATGATCCTTAGACTTCAGACAGTATTATGACTCAGGCAATCTCTATGATCTCATGAACGCAGTCAGTTGTCAGATATCAGTAGTATTTCATCAGTCAACGAAAGTCAGTAGCTCAATCCATGTTTAGTTTTTAGAAAAATCATGTTCATAGTCTATTTAAATAGGAGTAGGAATTAGCACCTACTGAACCCAAGGATTGGAGCATACACTGTCAGATGAGGGTGTGATTCTTAGAAGCAATCCTTGCATTCCAGAACTATATATCCAGCATAGGTTGAGACATCATAACCTACTATATGAGGGTAGATGAGGTGGCATAACCAACTATATGAGGGTTCCCACCATTCTCACTAGACTTACCTGTTATATTAGGGTCACTCATATGTTGTCCTTAATAGTGGCGCGGTATTGACACCCTTCCAATCAGGGCACAGATTAGACCCCAATTCATCTATAATACGTCATTTGGGGCATGTTAGTTAGATGAATACCTCCCACAGTATTAGTATTAGTCTCAGTAAAAGAACTCAGATAGTTCTTCAAAATTTAGGACTGTCAGATATAGTCAACTCAGATACAGTACGGAACTCTGCTAGTTCCATCAAATTCAAGACTATCAGATACAGTCACTCGTGTTATCAATTTTCAGAATTAAGTCATTATTTATGTTAGTCATCAGCATACTCATGTTATCACAATTTCAGATATAGTTACTATGTATGCATGCATGTATTCTCACATTTATATTAGCCCATTAGCCAGTATTGTCCATGTATATGAACCCCATGCATTCATCCTACCTCATATGCATACCAGTACATTTAAAGTACTGACGCATTTATGCTATGGTATCTTATATAATAGGTTTAGAGATACGAGCTCCAGAGCATCAGTAGATTCCAGATATCAACAGTCAAATTTAGCAATGAGTCCTCATCCTTCGAGGACATGATTATTTCTCTATTATCTCATTAATTGATTTATTTATTGGAGTTAGTTAGGTACATGTCCCATCAACTCCTTACTCAGATAGTTCAGTCAGTTAGAGGCTTTCCAGACTACAGTATGTTCAGATAGCTTATTTCAGCTTTGTTTTGGGTATTTCATACTCCATCCATATGTTATGATTTATCAGATCCTATGTTATAATTTTGAACCTTATGGCCTTTTAATTCATGTTTTCATATTATACAGTATGTATGCAGTGTATAGGTACATATATCAGTCATGGGTTAGCTTGTGGTCCTTCGGGGTCATAAACACCGAGTAACGTTTCGGGTACCAGATTTGGGGTGTTACAAACTTGGTATCAGAGACTAAGGTTCAATAGTATCCTAGGAAGTCTGAAAGCCACATCTAGTAGAGTTTTGTGCATTGGTGTGTTGCGCACCACATTTATGTGCAGGAGGCTATAAAATATTTTAGGAACAGTTTCCGTTCTTTCAGTATTCATGTCGTGCCAGTGCGCATAATCTCAATCTAATCTCTCAGTCTAATCCATTTTTTCTCCTTATTTCAGAACATGCCTCCAAAGGGAAGAACCCAGCCTGTCCAAGAAGACCCCTTGGACGAACAAGTTTCTCATGCGGAGTTTAGGGATGCATTTACTACTCTTGCTCAGTAAGTTTCTTCTTAGAATGAACGACTAGCTGTCATCTCGGCCAATAAAGTGGCCAATTCAGCTACCACCAGGATTTGGCACTTCACCTGAATGAATCCTCCATCTTTTCTTGGGTCTAAGAGAGATGAGGACCCTCAGGAATTCCTAGATCAGGTGCAGAAGGTTACAGACATAATGGGAGTTACTGCTAGTGAGAGTGCTGAGCTAGCTGTATATCAGTTCTAAGATATTGCTCATACTTAGTTCAAGTAGTGGAAGTCAGAGAGGGTAGCTGATGTAGGGCCAGTTGAGTGGGTGAAATTTGCATCTGTTTTCCTTGATAGATGCCTTCCCCTAGAGCTTAGAGAAGCTAAGGTTCTAGAATTCATCAACCTCGGGCAGGGTAATATGACAGTGAAAGATTATTCTCTTAAGTTTACTCAATTAGCCAGATATGTCCCTCATATGGTTGTAGATAGCATGGCAAGGATGAGTAAGTTTGTTTCAGGGGTGAATGATAGCATGGTTAATGAGTGTAGATCTGCCATGCTAAATAATGACATGACTTTAGCCCGACTCAGACTCATGCCTAGCAGAAACAGGTGCAGAAAGTTAGAATAAGGAAGAGGTAGAATAATAAAGCAAGGTCAAGAAGTTTCAACTTTGCTCAGCCTAAGTCAGAAGGAGGAAACCGTTCTCAATTTCATCCTAAGTCATCAGTTCCAGCCCCTTCTTCAGCCAGTGCTCCAGTTCCTAAGTTCAGAGAGGGTAGTAAAGATAGAGCACCAGGCTTTAAGTCCTAGGGCAGTATTAGCAGTACCCACACCTATCCTCTTTTCCAAACTAGTGACAAGCACCATTAGGGTATTTGCAGAGTTGGCAGTGGTATTTGCTTTGGATGTGTCAAGCCAGGACATAGAGTCAGAGACTGTCCTCATCCAGGTTCTCAGGGTCAACAGGATCGCTCCTTAGCTCAGTTTGGTCACCCAAATTAGTCGGGTGCCACCTCCAGTGTTACTAGTGGGTAACACCCAAATCATCTTTATGCTCTTCAGTTCTAACAAGATCAGAAAAATTCTCCTGATGTGGTTGCCGGTACGTTAAAGATCTTTTATATGCATGTTTACTCTTTGCTAGATCCAGGAACTTCTTTGTCTTTTGTCACTCCTAATATATCAATCTATTTCAGAGTCAGTCCCAAAATTCTAGCAGAGCCCGTTACAATTTCTACCCCAGTGGGTAAAACCATCACAGCTCAACGAGTATACAGGAACTTTCCAATTATGATATCTCATAAAGTCACCTCAGCAGACTTTGTCAAATTAGAGATGACTAATTTTGATGTCATTCTTTGCATAGATTGGCTTCATTCCTGATATGCCACAGTCGACTACAGAAATAGAATAGTCCAGTTTCGGTTTCTGAATAAACTCGTCCTTGAGTGGAAAGGTAGTGTATCCGCTTTCAGGTACGAAAAATAATATCTAGAGGATGTGTCTATCATCTTATTCATGTTAAGGATTCCATTTCCAAGACTCCCAGTCTTAAATCAATTCCAGTTGTAAATGAATATTCAGATGTTTTTCCCATAGATCTTCCAGGAATTTCTCCCAAAAGGGAAATAGACTTCGGTATTAATCTTCTTCTGGATACTTAGTCTATCTCTATTCCGCCATACAGAATGGCACCAGAAGAACTAAGAGAACTGAAAGAACAGTTCAACAATCTCTTAGATAAGGGATTCATCAGACCTAACATTTCCTCATGGGGTGCACCAGTTTAATTCGTGCGCAAGAAAGATAATTCTCTCAAAATATGCATTGATTGCCGTCAACTCAATAAAGTCATGGTCAAGAAAAAGTATCTTCTTTCCAGAATTGATGACTTATTTGAGCAACTTTAGGGTGCTAACTATTTCTCCAAAATAGACCTCAGATCCTGCTGTCATCAACTCAGAGTCAGATAATGTGACATTCTAAAAATAGCTTTCCATACTCGGTATGGTCACTTTGAATTTTTAGTTATGTCATTTGGTCTTACCAATGCCCCAGTCACTTTTATGGACTTGATGAACCATGTGTTCAAGCAGTACTTAGACATGTTCATCATAGTCTTCATAGATGATATTCTGGTCTATTTCTATAGTGAGTGAGATCATACAGACCATCTCAAAATAGTACTTCAGACTCTCAGAGATCATCAGCTATTCGCCAAATTCAGTAAGTGAAAGTTTTGGCTAAGGTCAATAGCATTCCTTGGCCATATCATTTCTGGTGATGGAATTAGAGTAGATCCTCAAAAGACCAAAGCAGTAAGAAACTAGCCTTTCCGTGTCTCTCCATCAGATATTAGGAGTTTCCTAGGTTTGGCTAGCTATTATAGATAGTTTGTTGAGGGATTTTATTTTATTTTATCCCCTATGTCCAGATTGACTCATAAGAAAGTTAAGTTTCAGAAGTGCATGGTGCGCACTACTTTATTTATCCAGGGGCCACAAAGATGTACCGCAGTTTATGAGAAATATATTAATGGAGTAGGATGAAGAGAGACATTGCAGAGTTTGTGGCTAAGTGATCTACATGTTAGTAGGTTAAGATAGAGCATCAGAAGCCTAGTAGGTCAATGCAGGAGTTCAATATTCCTACTTGGAAGTGGGAAGAAGTGAACATGGACTTCTCGATGGGTTCGCCTTAAAATCATCATCAGCATGACTCAGTCTGGGTAATTGTAGACAGAATAACCAAATCAGCCTATTTTCTTCCGGTCCATACCTCTTATTCAGCCGAGGATTATGCCAAACTCTACATCAGTGAGTTGGTCAGATTTTACGATATTCCTCTTTCTATTATCTCAGATAGAGGTACCTAGTTCGTTTCTCATTTTCGAAAAGCATTTCAAAAAGGTCTTGGTACCCAAGTTCATCTTAGTACAACCTTTCATCCTCAGACAGATGGTCAAGCAGAAAGGACCAATCAGACTTTAGAAGAAATGCTAAGGGCGTGTGCAATTGATTTCCAGGGTAGTTGGAATGACCACTTGCCTTTGATTGAGTTTGCATACAATAATAGCTATCATTATAGTATTAAGATGGCTCCATTCAAAGCTCTCTACGGTAGCAGATGTAGATCTCTAATTGGTTGGTTCAAACTTACAAAGGCCTCAGTCATAGGGCCTGACTTGGTATTCGATGCCTTAGAAAAAGTCTAGTGCGTCGCAGGTCCCGATTCAGCATATTAAAGCCATTTTAAAAGTTGTTTTTGGTATTTTACCATCCGTTTATATACTCAATTATATCCGACCAAAGCTCAAAAATTCTTTATTCTTCTGCAATAACAAAATTAGGATTTTCTCTCTAACATTTTTCTCCAAGAATAAAATTCAAATCTTCTTTAAGAACTAAGATATTCAAATTCTTCAAGTTCAAGAACTTCAAGAAAACTCAATCCAGGTATGCATAGTGTTTATTCATGGACTCCTTTCGTCCATAAAGCCCAAGATTCTCTTTGAAAAGTTTATTTTTATGGATTTCCTTTATGAATTTCATGATTGGGTTGCTCTTGTTCATGTTGATAATGAGTAATTGAATTCTATTCCATGATTGGATGATAAATTATATGTGGTTTTGATTAGTACAGATATAGATTCATGTAAACCTATGATTAAACCCTTGAATGATGAAATTAGAACTGAATCATGATGTTTAATTGTTGTATAATGTTGTTTACACATACTATGCCTACCACATTTTTGATTAAATGCCTAGATGAAGAAAAATGCCTAACTAGAATGATTTCATAAAATCCCCATGTATGTACAAGTTTATGCAGATCACATGTTTGATGAAATGTTTTAATAAATGTATTATGGATTATGATATTAGTGATGTGTTCAAGTAGGTCATGCTTTGTCAGTTTTCTTCTATCGAGTCCTGGGTGTACTTTTACCCAAAATATTAGCTGTGTGCCTAGATTCATAAACGTTTTTACTTTCACTTCCCTCAACTCCTGAGAAAAGAAGCTATCTAGAAACACACTAAAAAAATCCTCTCACAAGGCAGAACCAACATCCTCCCCCCTTAACTATTCCTACTCTTTATACCACTATTACTCCATATCTTTCAATTGATAGGCAGAAAACTCAACACCTTCAACCTCTGAAATATGCATAAATTATAAGATCTTCTCTATTTCATCAATAAAACCTTAAGGATCCTCTCCTACATTTATACCAGTAAAGGTCAGAGGATTCAACCTCATAAACTGGTCAACCCTTGCGGCCTCAGAAGAGGGAGTAACAGGAATACCATGCTCAGATTGAGAAGCTACCAACTGAGTCAACATGGTAATAGCGTGATGAAACTCAGTATTAGTAGCCTCTCCTGGAGGCAAATGAGTATGATATCACTCTCAAGAGTATGCAGCGATCCTTGACTATGTCTGGACTCCAGAAGTTGGATGAGCTCTGCCCATATTATCCTTAGTTGGGATAGAACTATTTGCATAAACATCAAATCTTCTTGGATATATGATCTGAAAGATGAACAAATAGAAATCAGAAGGATCCAAGACCTTAGATTCTATATCTTGAAGTAATACAACAAGAAAGTGAAACATTCCTAAATGAATTATAGCCTCTCTCTTATAAGTGTGGCATATTACACACTAATAAAAGAGACTCTACTTGACACGACTTTGTGGACACCCAACTGACCATGAACCTAGGGCTCTGATACCAGCTTGATATGACTCGAAATAGGGCCATGTCATAATAGGCATCTCAAGTCCAACAAGGACCAAAGATCACCCCGCACCCAATCCAACCAACCAATATATACCTTGAGTCAGGTGAGTTTCGACTATATAACAAGATAAAGTAATTTGCAACTCAAAGGCTTTAGGATAGGTCCATGACCAGGACCAACTCAAATAAGTCAAACCATCCAATACCAAACTAATAACCAAAAATCCATAACCAAATCCATATACATTTCATAACATACCCAAGTCCATAGTTTGTTCATACAAAGTCTCTAAAATAATATAAGAATATCTGGTTGGGTCATGCCCCTGACCATAGGCAAAATTAATATCCAAGTCTAAACCAATACAAATATAAGAAAACTCAAAGCAAGAAGTAGCGCCTTCCAAAGTGTGGAAGCTTACCACTTCAAGTCAATTCAAGCTGTCCCCGAATCCAAGTCACTGAGTTGGCGGTGTGATAGTATGACTAGTCCCTATATCACATGGGGATAGAGCATCTAAATACGGTAAGTGGTTGGAGTGCTAGCATGTAACTCAAGGATAAGGATAATATAATTCTAACCGTTCAAAACCAATCAACCAATCCAATACATATATATCTATGTATATAATGTTGGGATAGGGAACAAGATTACCATGAACTTTAAGAAAATTAACATGGGTTGTGTAGTATAACGGTCATATAATAAGAAACCCATGGGTTATATGGTCCTAGCTCTCCTCTAGATGGAAGGGCTACAGTGCGTGTAACCACACAAACCAAAGAATATTTATAACGGTATATACCTATATGGGGGACTCAAACCTCAGAGCATAATCAAGGTGACTCATACACTAATACATGTATAAATGGGACTCGAACCTCCAATTCAAATATTAATTTGGGGGACTCGAACCTCCCGATCACAAAGACACCCGCATCGATTAGTACGGTTTCTAGTGTTAGTCTTTCATACTCTACTTTCACGACCCGGCTACACATCCCACTTTAAAGACCAATTTTAAGCCATCCTTTCACAAACAAAACTATTAAGATGGTATCTTCATACCAACAACACTTACAAGCATGACATAACCTAAACTTCAGACCATGTTGTACGGGAATCTCAAGCACACATGAATCGGAGATTGCCCCGATAACCTAAACTAAGCATCTCAACATACCATAGGAGTTGAAAAAAATCCAACTCATATATCATATTAGCAGAAACAATAACATAAGTCCACATTTTATTCATTACGATAACTACGCCCAAGTTCAAAGTTGTTCATAACACCTCTACACAAATCGAAGTCAATAAGTGTATATGTTGGGACAAACCCCCGTCTATAGCTGAACTAAGTCTTAAAGAGGCTAATTTTAATGATAAAGACCAAGAAATGATATCTTCCAAAGTTAGGAAGCTCATCACTTTAAGTCAAGCACAAACTGCCTTGATCTACTAATCACTGTGCAGGTAAAGAAGAAGGTGCTCTGGGCCCTACGTCGCATGGGGATATAGAATCCAAAAATGGTTAGTAGTTGGAACGCTAGAATGTAACTCAAGGATAAGTGATAAAATAATATCATTATTTAAAAATAAGACAATAAATCACATTTTATCTCATTCAAATGCTTATCCATACATATAGATATATCACATACTAAATCAAGATTAAGGCTCATTATTATTCTCAAGAATTCATTCATTAGACATGAAGTGGAGGACTACCACCTCCCATACTCATAGATTTATCATTCTCAATATGATAAGGACTTCAACCACAATCACATTATCATTAGATAAGGGACACTTCACTCATGCACACACATCCATTAGCCAAGGACTTTAACCACATTCAAAATCATTCAAATAGGGGACTTTACCCCCACATATTCATCATTAAACAAGGGAATTTAACCATACACATTTATCTAGGTAAGTGTTTTAACCTTATGCCTATTTGTTAGACAAAGGACTCTAACCACATGTCGTATGTAAACTTTACCACAAGCCTCTTCATGAGGCGAGGTACTTTGACCTTAAGATATCTTCTTATGCAATGGACTTTACCTTGTATATTCATTGGGGGAGGGACTTTAACTCTAAGCCATATTATGGGCAAGGGACTTTAACCTTAAGCCATCACATAAAGGAAGGGACTTTAACCTTAAGCCATCACCACCATCATTGGTTGACATTTGGGACTTTACCCTCTTGTCTATTCATCAATTCATATTCAACACAACACTTAGGGACTTTAACTATTTATCAAATTCAATCACTATACAAGACCCCATGGTCCTTATAGGAGCCTTAATTACTCATCCATTTTATTAAGCCAATGCCTTTATTCTATTCATTACATAATTAATTTTATGGTCCTCAAGACCTTCACGAGACATTCACATTTCAATAGCATTCTTATGCCAAACTTTTGTTCAATACACCATTCAAGTCCATCTTTATATTAAGGGACTTCACCCTCTTATTAGCAATTAGCTCAACAATATTATAAATTACACATTACATTTATCACAATAATCTTATCATAATATTTATCAAACATTCATACTCATTGGGCTATTGCCCTAGTTCAACACGTCATCAACAATTGACTAGACAAGTCACTTAGATATTTTCACAAATATCTTTTGTGCATACTTATGACAAGGTTATTTTACTAGGGTTACTCAATACCATCATGTTAAACAACATTCAACAAGAATCCACATATTCAATCTACCATCAAATACATGTATCAACACAAGTATATACAAGAATCATCATCATTCATTGTTAGATGTCAAAACCCTTTTTAGTTAATTCAAAACCACCATGTACACTTACTAATTCAAGTGTGAAATACATGGGTTTAGAGTTATTTAAATAGGGGAAGAGATACATTTCTTAAACAACTTGAATCAACAACAAACTTGACCTCTTCCTCTTGCCACAAGATGAACACCTCTAAACCCTAGCCTTCAATCTTGTTTTAAGAGCCTTTCTAAGTGTTTGGAATATTTAAGACTAGTAGAAAAAAGACTTGGGAGGCTACCATGACTTATATTATAATGCCCCGAGTTTGTACCCCAGACGCTACATGGTGCTCATAATCTAAAAGGACCACAAGCTAACCCATGACTGGTACCTGCTGTAATAACTAAATAATAATATGGAAAAATATGCATAAATTAGGGAAAAACTAGTCATAAGGTTCAATACTATAAATAATACTGTATATGGCTGTCTAATAATACTCTAGTCTGAAAAGCCTCTAAACTGTCTGAACTATGAAGTTGATGGGACAAGTTCCCAACTAACTCTAACTACTGAAAATAGACTGAAATACTAAAATAAATAATCACATCCTCGAACTATGAGGACTCTCCGCTAACTCTATATACTGAGAATCTGAACTGCTAAGGGTGCTTGGGAGCCCGTGCTTCTGAACCTATGATAGAAGATACAATAGCATAAAGAAAAACATGTGTCAGTACTTTGAATGTAATAGTATGATCAGTGAGGTAGGCTAAAATGCATGGGTTCATATACATGAAAAATACTAACTAAATATCATGAGTATGACTGAATAAGAGTATATGCATGAATATAAAAATTGTACTAAGATCATAATAACACTAAATACTGAATGATTGTATCTGACAGCCTTGATTCTGTGGAACTATAATGAGTCCCGTACTGACCTGAGTGACTATGTCTGACAGTCCTGAATCTATGGAACTAAACTAAGTTTCATACTGAGACTGAATCTAAAACTGAGATGGTAGAAAGTAATTATCTAACTGGCATACCCCTTCTCTAACTGATTTGGGGTTCAACCTGTAACTCCGGTTGGAAGGGTGTCAATACCGTGGCATGGGTAAGGACAAGTTTTGAGTCACCCTCATCTGGCAGGTGCTCTGAACGAGAATGGTGGTACCCTCAGCTGGTAGGTAGATCACCTCATCAACCCTCAACTGGCAGGTTGATGTCTCAACCTACTCTGGTTATGCAGTTCTGGAATGCAAGGACTGCTTTTAAGGATTACACCCTCTACTGGTGGGTGATTCCCCATCCTTGGGTTCACTCAATGCTGAATCCTACTTCCAACTGAATAGTCGCTGGACTAAATTTTAAATTGTACTAGGCTGGATTAAATTGTTACTGATCGTACTGTATAACTGAACTGAAGTGATTTTACTGAACTAAACTGGACTGATTCTGAGTTCACTGAGTTTTCCTATGTTCTATAATAGACTGAATTCTACTGATCAAGACGTGATTGATTCTACTTTATGACTGACCATGGCTCTAAACAAGCAGTTAAATTGTCGGGTATTAAATACCCCTAGAACTTAATCGTATAAACTTAAAAGACATGGCATAATATTGAGACATGGTAATTACTATTTTGTCATCATTCATTCATTTGGGCATCCAAGCAAACACTTACATGATATGAACTTGCGTCTATGCTAACATGATATAATCTCACTATTCTACTCACATGGACAATTCATCAAACCCTTGTGGGGCATAATGTATTCACATATTACTAAAACAACATGTAGTCATCGTGATTTAGTTCCAATTACATAATTCCAAGAGTTTCAACATGAATTCATATGATAAAGCACAGATATCAATTAACTCTACATGAATCTTGTAGTAAATCATGAAATAGAAACCCAATTAAGTAATAATCATGAATACACTTTAATTCAAATCATGGAAATCATGAAATCACTCTACATGAGCTTTAAAAGAGTTTCTTAGACTCCAAGGGTGGAAGGAACCCTTGGATGAACACTTCACATACCTTAGTTGGTGAATTCTGAAAAATTAACGGTGGAATCTTGAGCCTTGAATTTGAATTTAATTCACCTAGGATTTTTGTTCTTGAGAAATTTGTGAAAGAATGATTATATTTTGCTAATGGCTAAATTTTGTGTTATAGGGGTTGAAGGGTGTAGAAAAAAGACTTAATTAACCCTGAGGATGAGGCCTTTTAATTACTGAAAAATTAAATCATCGACGCGTAGGCCGACGTGCCGCATCATTGGCATCAATGCGATAGCCAAAGCACCAAATCGATTCACTGGAAATTGCACTAAGTTGAGGGAAAAATTATTTGTCGATGCAATGGACGATGCGACGCATCAAGATCACATTGACTCACTATTTTGGTCATTCGAACATGATCTAAACGAGGTCCAAAAAATTTAAAACTTTTCCAGAAATACCTATTAACATTCTTGATAATGAATAAACTCAAATATCAACATTTAATGGACATAAAGGTAGCAAAATAAGATTGCCAACTTTTGAAGGCTAAAATAATACTAAGTATGAATACTTAGCTAGAATTTTCCAAGTCTGAGACCCCTTAACAAGCTTAAAGGACTGAATTAAGCTAAGAATTTTGTGGGGTCTTACATATATAGTGAGAGATTTTAGGGTTTTTGTCAAGTGAAATGACCAAAATGTCCTTGGTTAAAAGATATAAAACACACACGTGCAGAGGTATGACTCCCCCTCACGGTTCACTTAGTAATCGTGACCTAGGGTATGAGTGGTACCTAAATCATACTCTAGCATTCTCCTAGGTCGACCACACTGGTTTGGGTATTAAAAAGGACCTTAGGTTCATAACCAAGGGTATGACTCACCCTCCAATTGTGAGCTCAACTCGTGAGCAAAATAATCTACTTCTAGGTTAGGTTTCTCTCTATATGGTTGAGTAGGTTACGACTTCTAAGCATGATTACGACCAAGGGATGAACTTTTCGTATGGAGGAAAGTATATTAACCTAAATTAGTGTCTAGGATATGAAAGGAGAGGTCATGGCGGGTACGAGGCATGACATAGGGTACGACTCAAACACCCCCAACTGTATCCACTCTAGAGACATCAAAAGTCTAGTTGCTTCAAATCTCTTCCACTTTTATAGGTAAGTATAGATACAAGTTAACACCCTAATATTCCCCTAAGAAGTCCTTAAACAAGTTGTAAAGAACACACAACAAGGATACAACACAACACACATATCATGATCATTGCTATTTAACTAAAAAATTTTCAAGGTCACATTCTCAAGTGTTTAAACATGTACAACATACCATTACCATTATCAATCAACCAATCTTTCATTTCAATTTTGTACTCAAACACATTTTCTAACAAATACACTAGTTCAATTCAAAGTTTAGGGACTCAAACCCAATATTTAGTAATGATGTAAATCAATAAATATTTAGGGGTTCAAGCCCTTTTAGACAATTAAACCACAAAGGTTACCATTTAAATCATAACCTGGCCAACAAGGCCTTTACAAAACCATTTACTAACTATTCATATTCATTAGGCCAATGCCTTAGTTCAAAACACCTTTTAACATGTGACTAGTTCATTCTCATAGATGTTTTCACAAACACATTGAGGGCATACCATTACAAAGACCAAAACAAAGTAAAAACTATCAAGTTTAGGACCCAATTGTTAAACCATAATTACCAAGCACTCACATGTGCAAAACCATCATCAAAACATGTATAAACACAATTAAATCTAAGAGTAAACAATACTCAGCATTTTGCAACAAAACCTACAACATTGGTTTTCAAAACCACCATTGATGAATTAAAAAAAGCTTTAAACACATGATTTTTCATGAACTAACAGTGTAGGAAGAGTCACATGCCTTATTCATGAAGATTCATTGAAAAATCTTAACTCTAGAGCCTCTACATGAACACATTGTAGAAAACCCTAGCCCAATCTTTTTGAGAGAGTTTAGAGAGAGTTTTAGGAGTGTTTTAATCTTTTAAAATATATTTTGAGAGGCTACAATATGTTTTAATATATTGGGTCTTATGGTCTTTAGGTTAGGAAATATCCAAAATACCCTCATCTTAAAAGCTAAAAAATACATGCAGGAGGGTACGACCCCCCTCCTAACTCGTACACATAACATACGAGTAGTACCCATTACTTGTACCCTATATAGAATATTAGACTTCAATTCTGTCCAATTTCACAGGCTAACTTATATCCACAACATATGATTGGTACCCTACAACCGTACCCTAGGCAGCCTACCAAGGGCTTGGAACACTGAGCAATATATGAGTGGCTTCCTCACTTGTACCATCTCCATAAAACTCATATGGTGTCCATTCAAACCTTGGAAAGTAACCAACCAAAACCATACTGAGTAATATATGACCAAGACCCCTAAACTGTACTCACATCATACGATAAGTAATCATAAGTCGTATGATGTCCAGAAAGCTCAAAATCATGAAATTTCCAGGGGTCAAAACTAGGGTGTTTTAGAACCCAGGGATGAGGGCTCACTTGCTAGCCTAGGGTATGACCCTTAGTAGTAGTCCCTAAGTTCTAGAACTACATAGCCAGTGTAGGTTTTTAGAGGTCTTCCTGCCAGTTAAGGGTTTACACTCTCATTAGGGAACTTGCCAGTAGAGGGTAACATCCTAGTCCTTTAGGACATCATATTAGTAAATCCACACAGCTAGTGTCAGTACCCGTGGCAAGGTACGGACACCCTTCCAACTAGGGTTATAGGTTGGATCCCAATTAGCTCAGATTGGAGCATGTAGGTTACATGATAGCTCCCACAGTTTTAGTTTAGTATTTAGGTTATATCAATATAGGTTTGCATGACCATATATTTAATTTATTAGCTATTTAGTCAGTCAGTTTTACAGATTATCTTAGTATATGGTTTACTCTGTCTTGCATTCTTTTTACATGTTCATGCATCCATGTTCAGTGTCTATATGTATTTTTAGTTAGTCCTTATCTCACGTACCAGTACATTCAAAGTACTAATTGCATACTCTTTTTTTTCCTATATTGATCTCACAATATAGGTTCGACCACTCCATTCCCTGATCACCCTTATTCGGCTCAATACGTCTCAGCAGTAGTGGTGGTGAGTCCTCATCCATTGAGGATGGAATTTTTTAGTTAATTTAGCATTTTACTTTATCTCAGACAGTCAGAGTTAGTTGGGGGTTTGTCCCATCAACTCCTCATGTTTTAGAGACTTTCAGATAAACAAGGTTGTTTTCAATTTTATCTTTAGTTCAGACATGTCGGTTAATGTTTTGGTATTCTATTTTCACAGTGTTTCTATCAGCTTAGCTTCCGCATATGATACTTTATCATTATATTATTTAGTGCTCAAAGTATCTACCTGATCATAGATTAGCTTGGGGCCACTTATGGTATTAAGCATGTGTTACGACTAGGGGGTAGCCTCGTCTCGTGACATTCCTTTTCTTCATCGTCATAGTCCTCTTTTTGTTGCATTAGTTTTTTAGAGATGAATAAATCCCCTGCAGTTGGAGAGAAAGTGAACTTTTCACTTGAGATGGTCACCTTTATTCTGCATTTTGACTCTATATATTTACTTATTACAATTGATACAAACACCTATTAATAAAAAAACTACATATTAGAAGATAAGCATATTGAACAATAACAACAACATACACAGTATAGTCCCACAAAGTGGGGTTTGGGGAGGAGAGTAGAGTGTAAGCAGACCTTACCTCTACCTCAGAGGTAGAGAGGTTGTTTTCAATAGACCCTCACACTATAAAGATAAATACATTACACTTGAAAGAAAATCTTGAGTATAAATTGGTACTTCCTCGTCATTTTCTACTAAATTTTATGCATTCAAATTCGTTGCATATTGAAAATTATGTGTTCATACATGATATGTGTTGTAATTTTAATAGATTTTTGAATATAAATTATCACTCTCTAGTTGAGGAAAAACTCATCTGGTATAATTTTGATGTGTTGTTTGTCATGGATTGTGTATTACTTATTTGTTTGCTGTGTATGGATGCTCTGTGTTTGGGAAGTGTGGGAGTAAAATACTAATATTTAGTAGATTATTTGCTGATATTTATTCGAGAAATAGGATTGTGTAGCATTCGAGAAATAATGTAATAGAAACACGGGTAGATTTACCTTAGACAGTCAAGTTGTGTCATGTGATGCCACTTTGCTAAAAAATTTACTAAATATATAGAAAAAAAATATTGAGTGAACTGTGTAGTGAATCTCTCTTTACCAAGATTTTCTTAATAGTTCTTACATTGGTTGTTCAATATGAGAGTTAAAGATAACATGCCAAAACTTTGAACAAGAAATTAAAGATGAATACAACCAGATACATTTTTTCAAAGAAATTAGATGAAGTAAAATTACCAAAAAGTATTCCAAAATTTTTCGGTCAATTAAGCAGGTCATTTTCACCAATCTAATCATAGTTATGGAATATACCCTCAAGTGTGATATCAAAAAGCATGATGATTGAAACAACGGTTAAATTTAAAAGTCCCCAGGTAAGTTGCATAACATCGTTAAAGACTATGGAAGGTATTCTTTCATTAAACAAAAGTAGAGCCTTAACTAGAGGGTAAGAGAATATAAATAGTACCCAAGGTGACCTAAAAATTACTAGATTAACATTAGCAGGAGAAATGTGAGCTTCTAGGACCAAAATCCAATTGAACCCAACAATTAGTAAACCAACTATAGTCTACTTCCTAGGATAAAGACAAACGTTAATTTAAAGATTTACAGTATCCTTTTATCACCAACAATCTATACATTCCAAAATTGTCAATTTTTACTTATTTTGGAACTTATACCTAGCTCATCTTAAGAATCAGGGGCTAGTAATAAAATGAATGACAAGAGGTTGCAAATGAAGGATTCTCAGAATAATTAAAAAGGTCTTCTAGAATTATAAACCCCGGAGTGGTATAAAACAATACTAAGTTAACATGCTTAAGGTTAGAAGGTGTTTTGAAATATAGAACTCCACGATGGTAAAGTGAAATGCCAAGCAAATATGTTTTATAATATTTTTTTGTATAGGTACAGCATATGAGCAGCCCTAAATAATTAAGGTGTAACACCTCATATTTTGGGTGTACTTGTTCTATTCATATGGAACTTGGTATAGCCTTGTGGTTAAAGGTAACAAACGAGATTTGTTAGGAAATTATTGATGGTGTAGGTGGAATTCTAGATACTACCTATACATTTTAATGTGATGCAACCAAGTTAACATCGCTGCAACTATTTAACTTGGAATAGTAAGTGTTATTTGAATCTAAAGTTTAAAGTGACCAAGTATATACAAGGTTTAAGTTAGATTAAAGAAATTAAGAAGTAAAAATGGAGTATTTTGTTGAGGTGCTTGCTTGACTTAATTAATCTAGTAGGTGAGTCATCTACTTGAGTTACATGAGCCAAGTTAATGGACCAAGTCCATGGATCAGATTTGGACTTATATTAGTAATACTTATTTGGGCCTAAATTAAGTAAAAGAGGAATGAAATAGGGAAAGGCCCAATAACTTAAATTTTCTAAGGCCTAATCTAATTGATCCCAATAATAGATCAAGTAAGTTCATCGACTACTTTGACCTTTTGAGCAGCTTCATCTCCTTAAGTAGGTGCATCACCTACTTGGACCCATTTGACCAATTTGAGGTCCAAAATGTAGCCAAGTAGATAGCCAAAATAGGGCCTTTAAAAGTCCAAGTTTCTGGTCATTTTCCATTATTCCAAAGTCACAAAAATGATTAAATTTCACAAATCTTCTCTAAAACAACAAGGAGCAGCCCTATATTTCCTTCTAGGGTTCTTGAAGAAACCCCAACCTTTGCAGGATAAGGTAAGTGAAAATACTTAAGGTTTAGCTTAATTGTCTGATTGAAGATTAGGAAAACATGTTATTCATGCTTAATTCTAAGTCTAGGATAGAATATAAAGCATGCTAACTGCTCACTTTTTTCTTGTTATTAAGAGACTTTTCTTTTCTTATTTGGTTTAAAGTGCAAAGGAAAGTTCAATTTCTTAAAGAGTTCAAGTTAAAAGGATAATTGGAAAAGATTATAGTAAGGTGACGACTCCATTTTTTCCTCCTTGTATATGAATTTAGGAAATAATTATGGACGTGTTGTTATTGAGAACTCAACAGATGATGAGTTCCATATTTGATTGCTATAATAAAAGGGATTTGGGGTTGTTTTATGGGCTATTTTGTATGCATATGTTGGGGGCTTCCAGGTTAATGTTGGGGAAAGGTGTGATTAGTTTGTATTAAAATATAGGAGAAAGGCATGGTGGTACACCACTGAATTAATTATTGCATATATTTATTGCCCATGCTATTTTTTGTACCATTTGGAGGGTGTAATGAAGCCAATATTATTTCGGGGGATCTTATAAGAATATGTATGGTATTTGGATGTAATTGGAGGAGAAAAGGGTTAAAATAACATCCTTGATTAATAAATTAAGGGCTAACTGCTTGACTATTTGGGTGAAGTTAAGTAGCCCAAATGTGTCGGTTGATTACTACTATTAGTTTACCATATATTTAATTGTAGATGAGTAATCTAAAAGGAGGTAAGTCAAGTTGGGTTATTATCAGAGTTGTACAATCGGGTAAGTAAGGCTACTCTATGTTGCATTCTTTGGCTAGAAATCCTACACTTGTGGTGCAAAGTAAACTTCTAAAACTTTCCCATTTTAAATGATACCTAGAAGCAACACATGATATCCCATCCAGATAATGACCTTGCTCCCGCTCCCTACTATGTTAAAATACCTCACCATATTCTTATTATCAAGTATGCATTTTTACATTCACTAGCAAGTGTCAAGAGTTCTCCTTTAAGTCCTTGTATGTTATTTTCAGCTCCTAAACATTTCATTCATGTACAATCTGCTCCATACATCTTTGTCATTGTATTAAGTGTTTATTCACATGTCTCTTATTGGTAAATTATTGTTCAAAGGTGCCAAAATTTTATGACCAAACAAAGTAATAATCCCCTAGGCTAAATAAACTAAGTAACATAAATTTGAATAAAAGCGGATGGCATCTCATGGGCATAAGCCTAGCATGGACTGATCCCAATACCTTTATATGTAGGTGCCAGCTCAAGGGCGTACTAGCATGGGTTGATCCCAATTATATATAGGTGGTAGCTCTAGGGTGTATGTCTATCATGGGCTGATCCTGATTTGTCTATTTACCACTGAGCAACTGATTATTTGTATTATATGGCTTACAAATATTATAAAGTAAGAAAGGTAAAATAAAGAAAAAAATGTAATGTACCTGACCCCACAAGTATATATAAATGTTCTCTACTAGCGCTATATGTACACTTATACCTTATTTCCATTGAGCTCCTATATCATGTGTGGTTACTTTTAGACTTACATATTTAGTACATATTTTTGTACTGATACCCCTGATGAGGGACCTGTATTTCATGCTGCAGGTACAGGTGCTTCAGCAAATACACCTTCTCAGTAGGATCCCAAGATATCCAATGGCTATTGGTGAGCTTCAGATTGTTTTGGGGATTTTCGCGTCTGGTTTATATATTTTTGTATTGTACAGTAGTCAATAATAAGGCGGAGGTTTGTCCTGACCTTAACTAGATGTGCATGTATCTTTTAGATTCTTTGTAGATCAACGTAAAGTTAAAGATGATAGTGTCTTATCTTCTAGATGTTATGGCTACAACAGCCAAGTCTGGTATATATAGTTTTGGGCTTGTTATTTATTTCTCATTAATGCATCATATCTATGTATCGCTAAACCTTTGGTTATTATAGTTACAAGTATGAGAAGTACAAGGTTACGGATTGTTTCTCTTTGGCCTTCACGGCTACGGGTGCCTGTCCACCTCAATAAGATTTAAGGCATGACAAAACTGGTATTAGAGCAGGTCGCCTTAGGGAGTCTACAAAGCCATGTCTACGTAGAGACTTTTTTATGGGCGTGTTAGGCACCACATCAAAAAATAGGAGGCTATGGGACATATAGGAGTTGTCCCTTTTTCTTCATATTTTAGATCGGGCAATAGAACCCATGTTGTCAGTGAAGTCATATTTAACTATTGAATCTATTTTTTCCTCTTATTATAGTAAATATGTCGGATACAAGAAGGAGTAAAAATACATGTAAGTAAATAGATGTGGCTGTCGGAGAAGGGACCATCAAGTCACAACCTAGGAAAGTTAATCAAAGGAAGGCTCAAGCCAAGTTTGTATCATAAACTTCCTCTACTCCTCTATCTCCAGAAGAGCTAAGAAGGGTAAGAATTGTATCCTCAGAACCACCTATTAATGCTACTGAACAAATCTAAGGAATATAGTGCAACTGTTTGCTCGTATATTCACTAGACAAGCTAAAGGACAAACCATTCCACCCACAGGTTCCAGTGGTATAGACAGGGAAGCTAGCTTATGGATGCAAGATTTTATTAAGTTGGATCCTCCCACATTCACCGGATCAGATCTTAATGATGACCCATTGAACTTTATTGATAAAATCCAATAAACTCTAGATGTCATTCATGTATCGAGTAAAGAGATAGTTGATCTAGTAGCATATAGATTCAAAGGGGATGCGATATTTTGGTATGAAGACTGGAAATAATCTAGGGTTATCGATGCACCTTCATCTACTTGGAAAGATTTCAAAGAGGAATGTCTTGATCATTACCTTTTATTTGAGATTTGAGAGCCTGTGCAGATCAGTTTCTGAATCTTTTCCAAGGGTATATGAGTGTAAGAAAGTACAACCTTCGGTTTAACTCTTTGGCAAGGTATGCTCCTAATATAGTAGTTGCTATCAATGATAAAGTTCATCAATATGTGGATACATTAGATCCATATCTAGTTAGAGATTTTACTATTTCTTCCTTAAACAAAGACATAGATATAGCAAGGATACAAGCTCTTGCAAAAAAAATAAAGGATCAGAGGTAAAGAAAAAAAACACAAGAATGGAAAGAGGGTATTCCAAGAGGGCCAGATCTATGGGGCATTTTATCGCATCCCAAGGAGATTTAAGGCCTTAGTTTTCTAGTAAACTACCTAGGAAATTAACATTTTATTCTACAACTAGTGATCCATCACGGTTTCAAAGGTACAAGGCAATCAGTTTGGGGAAAGAAGTGAGAGTCAGAGTTCACGAGCAATGGGTATCAAGAGCAAAGGAGTATGACCCAATTAAGGCCTCCTCGATAGCCATGTAAGCAATGTGGAAAGCGTCATTTGGGTTCATGTCGGTTTGGGATAAATGCTTGATTTTGGTGTGGTACGTCGGGGCATATAATGAGAGAATGCCCTCAAAAGGGCATGGATGGTATGGCACGACCTACTGGATCAGCCATCGCATCATCGTCATTGGTGCCTTCTTTAGGTAGGGGTGTATATCCTATAGGTTGTGGTAGAGGTGCTAAAGGAGCAGCTAGCTCTAGTAGAGTTAAGAATCGTACATATGCTCTAGTGGGTCGACAAAATTTAGTGGCTTCTCCAGATGTGGTTATAGGTACATTGTCTATCTTTTCACATAATATATATACATGAATTGATATGGGTTCTACATTATCATATGTCACTCTATTGGTTTCTAGAAAGTTCAAAAGAATACCGAAATTACTAGTAAAGCCATTTGAATTGTCTACACCGATTGGTAAATCTATTTTATCTAGGATAGTGTATCAAAATTGTATAATAATTATTTTTGGTTGTGATACTATGGCTGATCTTGTTAAGTTAGATATGGTAGCTTTTGATTTTATAATGGGTATGGATTGGTTGGCTTATTGTTATGCCATAGTAGATTGCCGAACTAAGAGGGTGTATTTCCATTTTCTAAGAGAGGTAGTTCTTGAATAGAGGGGTAATATTGGTGCGCCAAGAGGTAAATTTATTTCTTATTTTAAGGAAAAAAGGATGATTTTTGAAGGTTACATATATCATCTAGTTAGAGTGAAGGATACAAATGCAGAGCCACCAACTCTTCATACTATTTCAGTGGTAAATGAATTTCCCGATGTATTTCCTAAAGTTTTTCCAGGTTTTACTGTAGAATGAGAAGTAGAGTTTGGTATTGATGTGATTCCAGCTACTTAACCAACCTCAATTCCTCCACATAGAATGGCCTCGGAAGAATTACAGGAGTTGAAAGAACAATTAAGAGACTTGCTAGAAAAAGGATTCAAAGACCTAGTATGTCCCCTTGGGGTGCATTAGTGTTATTTGAGCATAAGAAAGGTGTCACGTTGAGAATGTGTATTGACTACCGACAACTGAATAAGGTGATGATTAAGAATAAATATCCCTTTCTAAAAAATGATGATTTATTTGGTCAGTTACAAGGCGCCAAGTGTTCCTCAAAGATTTATTTAAAGTTGGGTTACCAGCAAGTGAGGGTCAAAAAGATTGATAGACCCAAGACAGCTTTTCAAACACGATATGGTCATTACGAGTTTCTAGTCATATCCTTTGGGTTAACTAATGCACCCGCAGCTTTTATGGATTTAATGAACAGGGTGTTCAAGCCATTCTTAGATGTGTTTGTGATTGTATTTATAGATAATATTATGGTTTATTCAAGATCAAAGGATGGCCATGCTAGTAACTTATGACAGGTGTTACAAATTTTTTGTGATCGTAACTTGTATACAAAGTTCTCTAAATGTGAGTTTTGGTTAAAATCTATGGCATTCTTAGCTCATATTATATCTAATGAAGGAATAAAGGTTGATACTCAAAAGATAAAAGCGGTGAAGAACTGGCCAAGACCTACAATGCCTATAGAGATTCGTAGTTTCCTTGGGTTAGCAGGTTATTATTGAAGGTTTGTTGAAGGATTTTCTTTAGTTTCTGCACCTTTAACAAAGATAACACATAAAGCATCCAAGTTCCAATGGAATAACGTATGTGAAAGGAGTTTCCAAGATCTGAAGAATAAGTTGACTTCTACACCCATATTGGTGCTTCCAAAAGGCATAGAAGGATATGCAGTATTTTGTGATGTTTCAAGTATTGGTTTAGGATGTGTGTTAATGCAGCATGGTAAATTAATAGCATATGCCTCAAGACAATTGCGGCCACATGAGAAGAATTATCCAACGCATGATCTTGCGCTAGCAGGGGTTAAATTTTCCTTAAAGATATGGTGCCACTACCCGTATAGGATTCATGTTGACATATATACTAACCAAAAGATCTTGTAATATATCTTTAGCCAAAAGAATCTAAACTTGAGGCAATGAACGATGCTTGAACTATTAAAAGACTATGATGTTGATATTTTGTATCATCCGGGGAAAGCAAATACAATAGATGTGTGTTAAGTCGTAAGGGTATGGTGCTATCTATAGAAAGATAAGAGTTGATTAAAAATCTACACCAATTAGCCAATTTGGGGGTTTGCCTTCTTGAAACTCCAAATAAGGGGCTTATTGTGCATAATGCGGTAAAATCTTTATTAGTAGCTGAAGTGAAATAGAAGCAATATGCAGATCCTATTCTACTATAGCTTAAGGAGAATGTACAATGTGGTATGACCAAGGCATTTGATCTTATGCAAGAGGGAGTACTTTGGTGCCAAAATAGACTGTGTGTGCCTAATGTAGATGGGCTAAGAATGAGGATTATGATAGAGGCATATCATTCAAGGTAGCCCATCCTTTTGGGGTCAACTAAAATGTATCAGGATTTGAAAGAAATGTATTGGTAGGGTGACATGACGAAGAACATTGCAAAATTTGCAGCCAGATGTCCAAATTGTCAAAGAGTTAAAGTGGAGCACCAAAATCCCAGGGGTTATATGAAATTCATAGATCTTCCAATCGGCCAGTGGGACATGATCAACATGGATTTTATCACTGGTTTGCCTCATACATCTCAAAGGTTTGATTCCATTTGGATAATAATTGATAGGCTTACCAAATCAACACACTTCCTACTAGTTAGGACCACTTACACAGTTAATGAGTAAACAAATTGTATATTAAAGAGATAGCTTGGCTACACGTAGTGCTAATCACTATTATATGAGATCAGGAAGCTCAATTTACTACAAATTTCTGGAAATCTTTTTAGTGAAATTTGGGAACACAAGTGAATCTAAGTACAACTTTTCACCCTCAAACAGATGGACAAAAAGAACGCACCATACAAATACTTGAAGATATGTTGCGAGCTTATGTATTAGACTTTAAATTTAGTTGAGATGATCATGTATCTCTTATCGGGTTAGCCTACAACAATAGCTATCATCCAAGTATCAAAATGGCACTATATGAAGCTTTGTATAGAAGAAAGTGTAGATCACCAATTGAATGGTTTGAAGTGGGTGAAGCTACCTTGTTTAGGCTAGATTTTCTCATCAAGATATGGAAAAGGTTAAGATGATTCATCAGTGGCTGGAGACAACCCTACGTCGACAAAAATCATATATGGATATTATAAGAAAGGGGCTAGAGTTTGCTATCGGTGATTAGGTATTCTTGAAGATGTTACTAATAAAAGGGGTAATGAGATTTGGTAAGAAAGGAAAAATAAGTCCATGTTATATAGGCCCGTATAAAATTATTCGAAGGTTTGGCCAAGTCGCATATGAGTTGGACTACCCCAAGAGCTTTCAACAGTCCATCCAATGTTCTGTGTCTCAATGCTTCTAAAATGCATCAGAGATATATCTCATATTACTCCTACTGAAGATGTACAAATTATGAAAGATCTCACTTATGAAGAAATAGCTATTTCTATTCTAGATCTACAAGTGAAAAAGTTAAGGAACAAAGAAATAGCTTTATAAAAGTGCTTTTGAGAAACCAGCAAGTAGAAGAGATCACATGGGAATCTGAAGAAGCAATGAAATCCAAGTACCCCCATTTATTTGAATACAAAGAGGAAGTCCAAGATGTTGTATGTACCTAAAAACTTCATTTTTCTTCTTTTTCTTTAGAATTGTATCCAAAATCTAGTTTCTTGCATAACACTCCAAAAACACATCAAATCCAACAAAATAGCCTTAAGTACATAGATATTCTCCAAGTTTAAGCATTGTAAGACCTATAAATTTTTAGCACATCAAGACCCTCAACTTAGATTAATGCATGTCCTCGGGAAATAAAAGAAAAAAAAAAACAATATGATGATGCTTAACCAAGAGAAACCTAAGATACCTATGGCAGTCAATCATCAAAATTAAGATCATGATCATTACCATCTCCAAGTTCAATACCTTAAAACCAACTATGTGTATCAATGAAGCACAACAATGTGACACAACCAAATTAAGGTATGGCATTACATTAGCAAAAAACAACCATGCATATATACAAGTTACACTACCCAAACAAGTAAGCAGCTAGTAATACAACCCATGTTCCCGAATCAAAAAGAGGCCTCACTCACTTATATGAAATAATGTATGTCAATGCAGGGAAATTCAAGAGAAACCCACACTCAAAGAGAAGTTCCAATCAATGTGCATCAATACCTTAGGCTTTCCCTTATTTTCTTTACCTTAGTTTTTGGACAGTCAAGTTAGGATCACTATAGGACTTTATTCGGATTGTAATATAGGCTTAGGGGATGATATGGTACATATGAATATATAAAGTGACTAATCCTTCTTGGAACTACAACTACTTTTGGGGTCCACACTTGACCAATTTTCTTTTTATTCCACCCTTATTTCTTCTTATTATTCTTTATTACACATTCAGGTTGGGTGTGGTCTTTATTCTTTCATTTTCACTTTTTCACAATTTTTCTTTTCTTCCAGCCATACCCCAACCCTACTATCTTTTTCTTATATTTTACCCTTCTACATACCCACTTTACATCACTCACCCCTATGATATCCACCCTCAACTTAGGTGATTTGCCTGAGTAGGGGTACATAATGTCTAAGGGAGACCGGTCTAAAATAGGTTATTGTAACATAAATGGGAAGGTGAAAGGTGTTACAAAAGAAATAGGCTAGAGGGCTCAAAATAATAATCAAGGGATATAATTCACACATAGAAGGTCATTTAGGATAAAGGTGGACTAATTAGAAAAAATGGCACATGATCCTTTCCTAACCAACTATCCTACAACCTAGGCAACACTAATCGAGCAAGTTTTGGATTTAACACACAAAGGGGACTAAGTAGCATCTCACATACACGTAGCATATAATTATATCACAAGCTACTACCTATCCGGTTCATGCAATTGTTAGCAATGATTATCATGTCCCTAATCCTAATTTCATAACGAGATTTGCAATAGTCCCATATGTATACATTCACTTAATTCAAAAATAGATAATTGGAGAGGTATTATCATTTATCTCAAAAATTAACAAAAGCATGTCAACTACCCTAGATAGTTAAATTTTTCCTATTTAATCATAAAACATCATGAAACAAAACATGATACGCCTAAACATGTCAGCTCTACTAGGAACAAGACTCTAGGGAAAAGAGGCAAGGCAACAAAAACCCAAAGAGAACAACAAACCCATAAGCAGTCCCACCCTCAACTTAAAATCATGCATTGTCCCTAATACATTAGACTGCTAAAAAACTAGAGAGGTAGAAACATACTTGTGGCACCATAGGTGCAGAGATCTGATGCCAATCACGCATTACAAATACAAATAATAAAATACCTTGGTTTTTCTCCCAAGCAGCGCCTAATTTCACATCACGGAATGAAGGGACTTGATTGGGCACTCAGACTTCCCCAAAAATCCCATAGGTACCTTGATTACTCAAACAATAGTTCGCCTACAGTTTTCTCTTTTCACTTTGAACTTATGAACTACACCCCTAATAGTTTTTTTGAGTTCCCATTATGCTCATGGGGCGTAGGTAAAAAAATAACGGTCCCAGAAATAGATGTGGGATGCTGTACTTCTTGGCCCTTACATGAAGAATGTAGTTCTTTGATTCTAGATTAGAAAATTCAAGAATATAGACATATATTTCCTCGTCCTTTTAGTCTTGTTCAGGCTCGAATGGATCGATCAAGATCTGACTATCCAAACACAATGTGCAAAAGTACTTTGAATAAGGTCTAATATTCCTGAACTCAAAAATTGTATCCTTCTTTACATCCCCACATAACTCTGGTATCCTTTCCTTAAGCATGACACTATCCATAAGAGTATGAGTTATTTTTGACTCCTCCAATTTTAGCTCCTCTATTTGGCTTTTTAGAAATTTATTAGTCCCACACCATCTATAACTTGGTTGTTGGGCATTATACGCAATAACTTTTACATCAAACTCTACTTGTAAGTGGTTGATATCTAAGAAAAACCTATCAACCTTTTGAATAAGATCATAATTATGGTGGACAAGGTGTGTCACTATTTCTAATAGGCTATCCTTGTGCTCACACACTATATTTTCCACCCTCCTTTAGTAATACACCATATTAAAAGGAAAAGGATCAATTCATAAGGAGTCATCATCACTTCATACATCCTTTGGTCAGGTTATCATCTCAAGAAGAGTAGGCAACAAAATAAAAAGAATAAAAGATAATAAAACCTGATAACTCCAACAACTACAATCAAGAACTCTAAAATCATATTCCCTGTCAATGGCGCCAAAATTTATTGATGCCCAAACTACCCCTCAGAAGGATAAAGCAGTTGCTATCAAAATATAGTAAACCAACTAGGTTGGGCTCGACCCCCTAGGGAATTTGTCATAAATCCTTATTGAACTTGTTGAAATCACCAAGCAGTGCAAGAAAGTAAAAAGGGGGAATTTGTTGTAATAGAAAAAGGAGAAGAATTGGTTGTAATAGAAAAATGAGAAGAATTGGTTGCTCTTAGTTGAAAACAATCTAAGATGAAAACTAGGCTTTTGTTCCCCATAGCTTCTAAACTCAGTAGACTTATCGTGCACTGTCAAACTATTTCAATTCTTTGTATGCAAATTCAAATAAGTTTCGTACTATCAACTATCTTTTGGACTAGTTGATAGATTTCACCCTTTACCTTTTATGTCTCAATATGTCGCCTTGCTAACCCTTATCCTAGATTCCAGTTAACTATTACCTTTTGAGTCTCTATTTATTAGATAATAGTTAATGATCTTACATAGATAATACCTATTAGCATGGATCGATAGTTAATTTTCAAATTAGTATTGTGATCTTTTCTTCCTAGTCACTACCCCTCTTTTGTAGTAAGTAGAAATAGTTTGGGTAGGATCATAATGTTGGACAGTAAATCAATAAGAGTGAAGAAAACCCAATAAATTCAAGAATCTTTATCTTGAACTACTAGGCACTTTCTCTACTTCATTAATCCATCAAGGTTCCCATAACCCTAGCTAAGGGAATTAGCTATTCATAGTTATGAGATCAATCATGGAATCCATAGAAAAAATTACAGAATCAATCTCGTATTAATAAAAGTATAAATCCCAAAGTCTAAAATTGAATAACCAACCAAAAATAACAAGATGTTTGTGAACTTAGCCCCAAAGGGCCTCTTTCTAAATGAATATGAATCGGTCAATAAAACAAAGCCTAAAGGGTATTTATAGCTTAAAAGAAATCCTAGAAACCAAATTCTAAATAAAATAGGAAAACTTAGCTAAAAGTGCATAATAAGGACTAAAAACATCATAAGAGTGCATGTAGGTTTCATGGAAATCCTAGGAAATACAACCGAAATGATTCAAAAAAGTTGAGGTTGGTGGTACTTACAAAGTCCACATATGGACCATATATTGAACATACGTACCGTATGTACACTTTGTATGTGCCAGGCCTCTATCTGAAATTGCAACTCTCTGTATTTTTTTACTTCAAGACATACGGTGCCTACATATGGTCTGTATGTTGAACATACGGTCCATATATTGAACATATGATCCATATGTTGAAGCTCGTACTTTTTCCTATAGCTTAGCCTCTGAACTTTTAGTTTCTTAACATACTTTTCTCACATATATTAAGTATGTAGCACATATTCCCAAAATTTCTTTTGTTTGTACCCAAAAACTTCACTTTTCTTATTTTTCTTCAGAATAGAATCAAAAACCTAGTTTTCTAAAAAACACTCTAGAAATACTTCAAATCCAACAAAATTTATTTAAGTACATATTCTCAAAGTTTAAGCATTGTAAGTGCTATAAATTTATAGCACATCATAGAGCCAGTACAAGACATCTAACAATAAAAATACAACCTAAGTATCTAGAGTAGTCAATACATCTATCTCAAGTGCAAAAGAATGAATATAGAAAGATAGAAGGAAATGGATAAATCAAACTCCAAGAGCTTACCCTACTCTGAAAATTAGTCACTGGACAAACCGCAATCAAAGAAGACATCTAGTACTCTGATCTGGACCAAAAAGGTACAAAAGTATAGTATGAGTACAAAAACAATAGATACCAGTAGGCATTATCGATCGACTGAGAAAAATCATGATATAAGTATGATAAAATGCAAGATAACATAACTAAGTCAAGGTACATAAACAAACATGAATCATCTCCAATACTATTATACATAACAAATGAATAACCAGGATAATAACATAACATAAAATAATATCACACAAGCAATGACCAACTATAAAATTAGCTCTCATATGCCAATTGGTGCGGAAAAGTAAAGAAGTCGTCATAGCCTCCCATATAACTGGAGAGTACACTCAAGAGAAGAATAAATAATCAACCGACATTATAACTAACCCTCATTTTCATTTAACCATCATTCCATAATTTACCCACATTCCCTAATGTTACCATTATTTAACAACATTATCATCGTTGTTCACTAATCACTATTTAGCAGCTAATCATTACTTATAAACCAATCTATTTAATTATTAGAGTCCATTTATGTTATATCCCATAATAACCATTTCCTCATTTTTCGACTTAGCCAAATTACTATATTTAATCCCACATCTCAATATTGTCAATCATAAAAAATATGTCATCATAGAATAATATGCATTTTGAACGCGAATTAGTAAGTATAATCATTAACTAGACTTGAATCGGTAAATAATAAACATCCAAACTCAAACTAGTAAATATAATCGATATTTCTATAGTCACCCTCCGAACTCAAATCGGGTATATAATCATTTTCCAAACTCAAATTAGATAAATATGTATAATCTACATCATAAATAGTATCATCAATATGCATAAATAATAGTATAGTCAATAGGCATCAACCCTCACATCAAACAACATAACCATCAAGTATAAATATTTCTCAATATTACCTTGATACACATTTCTAAGAGTCTAATAAGTGTTAACGGTTTACAACACTAATATGTGTCATAGACTGAAGTGGATTAAGAGTCCACTTCTAATCCTCAAGTTCCATTTTAGATAAAATCTACCCGAACTAGGCTTAAGGTATCTAAATCCACTTCTAGATGTATAACAAGTGATAATTAGTCCTAAGGTAAAGATTCTTATCAAATACATTAGCTAAGCCCAATAAAAACTAAGACAACCTTCATGATTGTAAGTTATAAAGGCTAAACTTACCCTAAACATGAGTAACTAAAGATTTTTATCAAGCTTGAGTGGTTTAAGGCATTCTCATACCAAGCATGACAAATGAAGCCTAGTTCACCTAAATTATAAGGAACAAGCTAAGTGTTTCAAATTTAGAATTTCAAATTAGCCTAAACGTCCAACTAACCGCAAGTCTTGCATTTCATTAATCGAAAACATAAGACCCATCTCAAATCCAACAAGATATCGTAAACATACTATGACATAACTCAATCTAACAAGGAATAAACCTAGCCTACCTTATGTCAAAGAAAGATTAATGAACTGCTAAACCTTTATTTTTTCCTTTCTAGAAGGCTCCTTAAGATACCAAGCTATCAAAAAAATATTCTACTCATCAATACGAGAATAATGATACCCATATTGCACCATTGTCTTCGAGTCCAAAAATTACCTTAAAACCCTATGTAGGTCCTACTTACAAAAATTCCATCTCCAAAATCAACCCAACACAATATAAATCTAAAGGAATCATTACCTTTAAAATGGGTAAAAAAAAACAAGATAATTTGGGATAAAATCAAGCCCTAAGGATTTTGGGGTTTTGAGCTAACAATCAAGAAATTTCACCAAGGAAAGGGTGAATACTTACCTTAAATGGGATGATAATCACAAAAATAAGCGTTAATCTAGCTAGTTTCCCAATCACCCATAATATTTAATTTTAATTTCTCACACTATTTAGGGCTTTTACTCTCAAGAGAATGATGGAAGAATTAGCAAATCGAGAAAATGAAGTTAAGAAAATCAAGCAAATAGGGTTATTTTATACCCATTCTAGGTACTTGAGAGTCGCTATCATGATCCTGAGGTGTGCAATCATACTACTTAATGACTATATGATTAGTCGCAATTGTGAACCCTATTATTTGATCACTGCACTGCGATTACAGCCCACGGATGGCAATCGCAGCTGTATCAATTGATAGTTGAAGACTTAGAAATCTTCCTAGTATTTTCCTAGTCCTCGAGATTCATCCAAAATCTCATATATGCAAATGAACTATGAAACCATACCAAATTTAATATTTTGAATCAGATGGCACACTTAAATTTTCCATTTGAGGTGTTTCGACCAAATGTGGATCCCACACCCATATTTTATTTTCTTAACTTTTTAACTAATAAATTAAAATGATCTCAGGTACCTCGAGACCCAAATGAAAGGTCTACCTAGTGGAAACTCAATATTTCAGAGTTTTTGTGTATTAGGAATTTACATACGAGATCGTTTTACTAAAATTTTTGCTCGGTGGTTATTTGGAACCAGTAAAGACTTCAAAATAGGGAATTAGCTCTAGAAACTAAATGAATTGACAATTAACTAAACTATCAATCTCAGCTAGTCATGAATGACTTGGGTCAACTATAGAAATGCTCTAACAGTGAAAATATATGGAAATTAGGAAAATAACCTGAAAGGTTATTATATCAGTTGACCAAATCAACATATTTTCTTCCTATTTAGATGTCCTTCAGTGCCTATAGGTTATCCTATATCTATGTTCATAGGATAGTTTTCTTGTATGGAGTGCCTATATCTATCATTTCAAATTGAGGCTTAGTGTTTACTTCTAGCTTCTGGAGAGACTTTTAGGAGGAGTTGGATTATCAAAAGGAACTTAGTACTACTTTTCACCCTCAGACCAATGGGTAGTCAGAGATGACTATTCATATTCTTGAGGATATACTTCAGGCTTGTATTATAGATTTTAGAGGTCACTAGGAGTAGCACTTAGCCTTGGAAAAGTTCACATATAATAATAACTACCATTTGAGTATTGGGATGTACCTATTTGAGGCACTATATGGTAGGCATTATTGGTATCTTATTTGATGGTTTGAGACCTCCGATGTTAGGCCCTATGGAATTGACTTCATAAGTTATTGGATAGAGTCAAGGTGATTCAGGATAGACTGAGGGCAGCTTAGAATAGGTAAAAGTTTTATGTATATCATAGGCTTCGTGCCTTGAGGTTTGGAATTAAAGACTGGTATTCCTTTGAGTATTACCCATGAAGGGTGTGATGAGGTTAGGTAGAAAAAGCAAGCTCGATCCCAGATAGATTGAACCTTTTGATATTCTCCATATAGTTGGAGATATGGCTTATAAGTTAGCCTTGCCCCAAATTTTTTTACTGTTCATCATATTTTCCATATTTTTAGGTTGCATCATTAAGTTCCCAATGAGTCAAATATTCCTCTGTAGGACTCAATTTAGTAGGACTAGAGGTTGACATTAGTAGAGGAGCTAGTTATCATATTAGCCAAGGATGTCGGAGGGTTATGCTCTAGGGAGATTTTAGTAGTTAAAGTTTTGTTTAGACACCACCCAGTAGAGGATTCCACGTAGGATATTGAGAGCGATAGGTGAGCCCAATATCCTTACTTGTTTGAACCTTCAGGTACATCCTAACCCTTTTACTTTTATGAATAGAAGTTCTTACAATAGTGGATATTATAATAATCCTCCATGTCATTTTTTACATTTCCACATATATTTATAATTTAGAGATTTCCTATAGGTTCCCCATGTACTTGTGACTTGCTGGAACTAATAGCTCAGTTACCAGACAATTCATTTAATATTTAGAGCCAATTCCTTATTTTGAAGTCTTAATAATGAGGATTCTCTATTAGGTGTGTATTTTAGTTTATCCTTATATATTAATTCTGATAGTTCCATCATCTTTGGAACATCGACTTTAGGCTAGGGGGACCTTTTACATTACATCATTAAATTCCCAATGAGTTAAATTTTCCTCGATAGGACTCGATTTAGTTGGAATAGAGGTTGACCTTCGTGGAGGAGCCAGTTATCATACTAGCAAAGGATGTCAAGCGGTTACGCTCTAGGGAGATTCTAGTAGTTAAGGTCCAGTGTAGACACCACCCAGTAGAGAAGGCTACTTAGAAGATCGTGAGTGACAAGTGAGCCCAATATCCTCATCTATTCTAGCCTTCAGGTACATCTTAACCCTTTTAATTTTGTGGGTGGAAGTTCTTTTAATAATGGATATTGTCATGACCCTCCATGTCATTTTTTACATTTCTAGATGCTTTTATTGTTTAGAGCTTTCGTATAACTTCCCTAAGTTATTTGTAACTTTCTGGAACTAACAGCTCAGTTATTGGATAGTTCGTTTAATGTTTAGAGCCAATTCTTTCTTTTGAAGTCTTAGCTAGTAAAAATTGTCTATTACGTGTGCACTTTAGTTTAACAACCTGGTATGACAATTCTGATAGTTCCATCAGCTTTAGAACATCTACTTTAGGATAGGGGGACTTTCAGTTTGGGTCTCAAGGCTTCTTAACTTATTTTAGGCTATTGGTCAAAATTTGGTAAAAGTGGCCCTAGGGTGTGTGGCTTATTTTTTTAAAACAACCCAGATGGAAATTTTGATGATTCCACTGAGTTCGTTATGTCAAATTAGATAGGTTAGCATAGTTTGTTTACATTTTTTAGATTTCAAATAAATCCCCAGGGATCGGTGGAAACTTGGAATTTTTTAAGCTTTAGCTAGTGCAACTTAGCTGGTATATCTACTTAAGCAGACCTTTGGTTACTAGAGGGTTCTTCTTTAAAGACCAAGGATTTCCCAGCTAGGTCGCTTAAGTAAAAGCTAATCTGCTAAAATGGAGTCTGCATAAGCGGTAAATTATTTTCTTTAACAGAAGGGACAAGACAGTCAGGTACTGCTTTAGGGGTACTAAGTCTCTTTAGCGGTGACAGCTTAAGCGACACATAGAAGAGCATTAAATTCCTCTCTTACCCAATCTTCTCCCATTTAATCACAAATCTCAAGAGCCAAAAACCCTAGAGAGTGTGGGGAACTGGGAGACTAATTATTGAGAGATCGTGGGGTTTTTATGAGCTCTGAATAACCGTTTCCCTCATCAAAATCCTTGTAATTTTTTGCTTAATTGTTGGTTTTATTCCCCTAAATTATTCATATATCCCTATTTCTTCATAATTTGATTTAGTATTGTTTGTGCTCAGAATTTGCCTATTTTTTAGGTTAAATGCTCCTTGAGCATAGAGAGATGTATTGACAATTTCTAAAGTGCAATTTGCAAGTAGGTCCCATATGAGATTTCAACTTAAGTTTTGACCTGAAGCATAAAAATATAATATGGGTACTGTTATTCTCATATTAATATGTTAGATTACCATTTTGGTAGCATGGTATAGTATGGAAGCTTCTCAAAAAGGGGAATCACCATTTTAGTAGGCTTTATTGGGCTTGCTTTAACATCCAGGTAGGATAGGCTTACCCTTCTCTTATATTGCATTTAATTACAGTTTTGATATGATATTATTCTATTTTGGGTTTGGGAATTAGGTATCCAAGGCATACTTGGTATGGATCAGATTATTATTAGATAAAGTGACCGTAATTAGGCATAGTTAACTTAGCTACTCATTCTTTAGGTAGAATTTCCATCTTAAGACTCAATGAGGCTGATTTATCATCTTGTAGTGAGATTTGATACCTTAGCCTAGTTCGGGATAGAACTTGTCTTAGAATGGATTCTCAAGGTTATAAGTGGCCCTTCCCAGCCCACCTTAGTCTAAGATTGCTATTAGTCATGTTTAGCCTCAATAGGCCTTGTGCATTATTTTAATTATATTCTTGAGCTTGAGAAAGTATAAGATAGATAAAATGGTTTATTCTGGAATTGTGTTTGGGAGATAATAAGACCTTTTCAAATTCGGTAACTTATGATATAAAGACCAGTTCAATTCCAATATTACTAAAGATATTATTGCCAGTTCAAGTCCAATATTCATAATAGTATTCTTGATTCATGTTTGAAATATGAGATACTAGTTTCAATTCAAGTGTCGTATTGTGAGGTTATTTATCATAATTATAAGACCGATTTGAGTCCGGTGTTTATAGTATGGAAGGATTCACATTTATGATTTTATGATATATCATTGGTGTGATTACTGTTATTACTTCTACTTGATTGCATCCACCAGTCTAATGGGGTCCTGCATTGGATTATTTGTTTTTGTTATGTCTTCTTTATGGGGCCCTAGTTATGTAGGGATAACTATGTTTTTCTTATTATTGTTATTTCGGTTGTTTACTTTTAATAAGTGGAGCACTATTCCAGTTTCGCCCTTTTCCCCTTGACCTAGCTTAGTTATCTTGTATTTTATTGTATTTATATTATAATTTAGATAATTTAGAGGATGATGCCTATTGAGTACTCGTGGATTAGGTACTCATAATACACTTCTGTACCTTTTTGGTGCAGATCTTAGTACTAGCTTTTGTTGTTTATGCTATGATAGTTCTGGTCATAGTTCGGAGACAAGGTGAGTTCTCAAAGCTGGAGTTGACATTTTCTCCATCTTCTATTTTTGGATTTCTATTTATGAGATTGTTGTATATTGACTTTGATAGTACTCGTATTCTTTTAGATTAGAGTCTTTTGCACTGACCTTAGTAGGTCATGGGATAATATTACTCATCTTTTGTTTCTCTTCCATTATGTTATTGTTCTTATGAATTATAGCTTGTAATTCATTTACTTGTATATTTCTAGAATTTATACCATTTTTACCAATTAGCCCATTACTTATAGTGCTGAGTTATAGTTGGCTTACCTACTGGTGGGATAATGTGCCATCATGACTTAAAAAAATTGGATCGTGACATATACCAAGCAGCACAACCCAATTTCTAAGGTCATGATGGCACATACTGTTATTGTTCTTATGAATTATAGCTTGTAATTCATTTACTTGTATATTTCTAGAATTTATACCATTTTTACCAATTAGCCCATTACTTATAGTGCTGAGTTATAGTTGGCTTACCTACTGGTGGGATAATGTGCCATCATGACTTAAAAAAATTGGATCGTGACATATACCAAGCAGCACAACCCAATTTCTAAGGTCATGATGGCACATACTTTAACCCACCATATGGTAATCTAAGAAAGAAAAATAAATCAACAATAACAATAAATAGGAAGAATTAGAAAGGATAAACATATATAATATACCATACAAGCGATAGAGGAAGACAAAATATACAAACTAATCCCTTTCAAGAATTGGTAAGGTCAGTTCTAAGAGCCACTATGACAAAAAAAAAGTACAAGATAGTATAAAAAATAAACGTATATAAATAGTAGTCCTGGAGATCCAAAACACTATAACTGAAGTAGATGGGAGATGATCTAGAAAGCTCACCCTATTTCTAGATAAGTATCAAGGCCTGAGGATAAGGTTAGCGTTGATGGCTCTTACTTGGATTGCATTAGGGAAAAAATGTAGAATTGCAGTATGAGTACCAAAGCAATGAGTACTCAATAAGCATCATCTTGTGACTGACCTCAAATATAATAAATGCTTAAATATAAAGTGCGGGAATGCAACACCCTAAATTTTTGGTCCTTGAAAATATCAAAAATTTATTCCTCACTGCCTAGACTACGACTCTCCATATGAGTCAAAGGGAGTCTTGGTTGGTCTTAAGAACCCAATTGTAGCCTGTCCAGTATGTCATCCTGGAGATTATGCTATGGATATGACTATGGGATTCGAGTCGTAAAGACTTATAATGAGTTGTATGGTGTCTTTCATAGCCTAACTAGTGTGATGCCTAATTATTTCTACTTTGACAATGACTGGACCATATGAGTCGTAATGACTGAGTACGAGTTGTATGGTATAACTCATAGGGAACTTGGTGTTGCTAATCACTAACACTGTCTGTACTATGAGCGGGACCTTATGAGTCATAAGGTGACCTTACAAGTCATAAGGTTACTCATAGGGACTGGGCGGTCAATTTTTAGTCTTCTTATTAAGGGCATTCTGGTCAGTTTCATTTTTCCCTTGCTTAGACCCCCACATCCATAAAGTACTCAAAGGGGTTATTTCTCCTTCATAACATAATCAAAACACACTCACTTCTCTCAAAACACTCCAAGGACAAGATACTTAGGGTTTCGAAGAAGTTGGTCATGTAAAGGCTCAAGGGTTGATTTCTTTTCATAAATTTTGGTATTTCAGGCATGTTTCTCTTCCTAAATTTTAAATTAACAAAAATCATGTGTTTTACATGGTTTAAATGGCATGGATTTGAATGTGGATTTTGATGTTGTTGAGGGTTTGGCATGGCTGATTCCTAAATTACTTTCTCAAGATTTATTATGCATTATTTATGCTTTAACAATAGATTTGAACTTGTGGGGTTCATGGGAATGGTGAATAAACTAAGGGGCCATGATTTTCCCTAGATTGATGTTTTGAGATTAGAATTGGTTTTGAAATAATTTTGTTCCCTCAACCCACTTGTGTAACTAGCTTTGAATTGTGAAATTGTCACTTGGTTTTACTTACCCACCTATATTATTGCATTGTATAAATGACAAAAAATGAACATGGATTTTGAAATTCATGTTAGCTAGGATTTGATTTAATGAAAAAAGAGGGTCGAGGCATTCACCCAAGTTAATGTGATTATTATGGCATAAAGACAAGCTCGAAGGTGCAAAGGTATGATAATACCCATGGTGTGCCTTAAAAGTTTGTTCATTGGTTAATAAATGGGTTATGTGAAACTTGCTTTAAATTGGGCTTAATGGGGGTTATATAGCAAAGTTGCAAAGGTGTGGGTCTTGCATGACTTGTACTGGAAACTCATGTTCGTCGACATAAGGTTTGGCCTTGATGACCTATGTGCCTAGTTCACATTATTAATACATTGTATCTTAGATTGACGTGGGGTCAGGGCATTCTCTGGTCGTCCTTGATACCTCTGATTCATGTAGCTAACATACACTGGGTCCTTTATGCAGGGAGAGTTGAACCCATATAGACCATGGGTGCATGTTTATATGGTTGAGCAATATAGTCAAGGATAAAGTTTACTTTATACGAATCCTTATTCCCTGTCCCATCATAAGATACTTATACATATATATGGTTATGTCCATTGGTTTTGAATGAAATATTGATTATGGAATTACTGTGTCCCCTATCCCTAATTTACATGCTAGTGCTCAACCCACTAACCATCTTCAAATATTATATCCCTACAAGATGCAAACACCAAAGATATTTCTTTTTTTCCTATACATTGCTAGGTTGATCAGCTTGGTTCGTCGATCATTGGTGGTGAAGTGGTGAGCTTTATTATCCGGAAGACTTAGTCATTTCATTAGTTTCCTTTCTTAGACTAGAATTAAAGATTTTAGATTAACGTCATTGTTAATTTCAACATCGGGGTCATATCCCAACTTAGATTGGCTTTTGGTATTGTTTAGAGGTTTTATGGATATTATTGTGGACTTAGGTGGTTTTGATTATTGGTTGTTAGATATTTATTTATCTTGGATTCCATTGAGCTCTTATATCTTATCTTATGATATGTTCAGAATTCAACCTTTGTTTGGCATTGTGTTTAGTTTTTCTAGGCAAACAGGGTGGTCTCCAATCCTCAATGAACTTGAGATGCCCAACATGGCTAGGATCTAGTTCGAGTTGTGACAAAGTTGGTATTAGAGCCTATGTTTTGTGTTATTTAGTGTCCACAAAGCCATGTTAAGTACAGTCTTTTGTATGGGTATGTAGCATGCCACACTTATAAGGGAGAGGCCATGAGGCATTTAGGAATAATTCCCTTTCTTGTGATCAACTATCAGGTCATAGATTCTAAGGTCTTGAAATCTTCTCTAATTTCTATTTGTTCGTTTCTTAGATCATGCCTCCCAGAAGATCTGATGTTCATGGAAACTCCTCTATCACGCTTGAGGATAATATGGATTAGGCTCGTCCAACTCAAGGATTTTAGACCTAGTCTTGGGTCACTATTTCTGATTACCCTAGTAGAGTTCCACTGATCCCTACTGATCCTTGTTCCGATAGTAACACTCCTACTCTATCACTTTAAGAAGATATTACCAATGCTGAGTTCCACCGTTCCATTCATATGTTGACCTAGTTGGTGACATCTCAATCACGTCAATTGGGTCTTGTTGGTGCTACTATGAGTTCTTTTAAGGCCACCAGGGTTGGCCAGTTTATGAGACTGAATCCACCGACCTTTACTAGTTCTAAGGTTGAGGAGGATCCTCAGAGGTTCATAAATAAGATAAAGAAGATTCTCCTTATTATGCATACTTTTGAATCTAAAGGTATGGAATTCACTGCATATCAGCTAAAGGATATGGCATATTAATGGTATGAAGAGTGGGATCAGTCTAGGTGGGATAATGTAGATTTGGCACTATGGGAGGATTTCTCAGGCATATTTCTTGACTAATTTTCTCTTCAGGAGTTGAAGGAGGTGAAGGTTTAGGAGTTCATGAATTTAAAGCAAGTCAAATAATTGTGAAGAAGTATGACTTAAAGTTTCACTAGTTATCCCATTATGCTCCAAAGCTAGTAACCAGTATTAGGGCTAAGATGAGAAAATTTGTTTTGGGTTTGTCCTAAAATGTAGTGTTGGAATGTAAGGTTTCCTTATTGAACAGTGACATAGATATCTCTAGGCGTGCAATGTATATGCAACAGGTAAAAGTTAAAAAAGAAAAAGAAGCCAAAATAGGGAAGAGGCAAAGTAAGAGATCTCTATTTTCTCAGCAGGATGGTGTCCAATAGAATAGTGGCAAGGACGATATCCAGTAGTCTAAGAATAAGTAGGGGACTTTTGGTTCATATTCTATGGCTAGTGCTCTATATCTTAAGCTATCTGGTGATTACCGTTTTTAGAGCAATAGTGGATTTAAGGCACATGGTGCCTAATCTCAAACTAGTGAGGCTCAGTTAGCTCTATTTTATCCCCCTTATCATTTTTGTGGTTAGGTGCATCATAGAATTTATGATGAAAAAAGGAATAAGTGTTTTATATGTGGTCAGCCTGGATGCTTTTAGAGAAACTATCCTTTAGGCAATGCTGCTATGGGAGATAATAAGGTCCCAGTCACTGCTTGTTCTTCCACACCAAAGGGTGCTACTTCTAGCTCTAACACTAGTCAGAATCGTCTGTATGCTCTTGCCACTCATTAGGATTCTAAGGTATCTCCTAATTTTGTTACTGGTATACTAAAACTCTTATGTGATGTATATTGTCTGCTTAATCCTGGGTCTATACTCTCTTATGTGACCTCTTATATGGATATTTATTTTGGTTTTGATCTTGAATGTATTCCTGATCCCTTTCCAGTATCTACCCTGGTGAGTAACCTTGTTGTTGATAGAAGAGTCTATAGGGGTTATGTGATCTCCATTTATGGTAGAAAGATATTAGTGGAACTAATTGAATTAGACATTGTACTTTGATGCGATTTTGGGGATGTATTAGTTGCACTTATGCTATGTATATCTTGATTGTCAGACCCGAAGGGTCAGTTTACGATTCCTAAATGAGCCAGTGCTTGAGTGGGAAGGTAGTTCCCTAGTACCCAAGGAAAGATTTATTTCTTATCTTAGCTCCCAAAAATTTATTTCCAAGGGGTGTCTTTACCATTCAGTGCATGTTAAGGATTATATATCCAAAGGTCCTTCTTTGCAATCGGTTTCTGTGGTCTGCAAGTTTCCTGAGGTATTTTATGATGATCTTTTCAGTTTTTCTCTTGATAGGGAAATTGATTTTATGATGGAACTTCTTCCCAAAACTTGTCCTATATCTATCCCTCCTTACAGAATGGCTCTGGTTAAGTTGAAGGAACATAAGGAGCAATCAAAAGATCTTCTGGATAAGGGTTTTATCTACCCTAGTATTTCTCTATGGGGTGCTTCAGTTCTTCATTCATAAGAAGGATAGGTCCTTTAGGATGTGTATAGATTATCGCCAGTTGAACAAGGTGACTATGAAGAATAAGTATCATATTCCTTGGATTGATGACCTATTTGATCAGCTTCAGGTAGCTAAGTGCTTTCTTAAGATTGATCATCAGTTGGGCTATCATTAATTGAGGATTAGGGAGGTGGATATTCCCAAGACTGCTTTCAAAACAAGGTATGGTCATTTTGAGTTTTTGGTGATGTCCTTTGGTTTGGCTAATGCCTCAGCGACATTCATGGATCTTATGAACCGGGTATTCTGTAAGTTCTTGGATTTGATTGTAAGTGTATTTATTGATGATATTTATTTATTAATGACTTTTTAGTGTACTCTAAGAGTGAGGCAAATCTTGTTGGTCAACTCCGCCTTGTGTTGCAAACCTTGAAAGATCAGATGTTGTATGCAAAATTCTCAAAGTGTAAGTTTTGGTTGAATGTTGTGACCTATTTGGGTCATGTTGTTTCTAGTGAAGGGATCATGATAGATCCATAGAAAGTTGTGGTGGTTAAGAAGTGGCTTAGAACCAAAACCCCAACTGATATTTGGAGCTTCTTGGGTTTAGCCAGATACTGTAGAAGGTTTGTGGAGAGTTCCCTTCCATTGCGTCCCCATTGACTAACTTGACTTAGAAAAAGGTAAAAGTTTATATTTTCTAATTCTTGTGAGGGTAGTTTCAAGAAGTTGAAGGATAAGTTGACTTCGGCTCTGATTTTGACACTACTCAAGGGTACCGATAGCTTTGTTGTTTATTATGATGCATCCCGCTTGGGATTAGGTTGTTTGTTGATACTATATAGCAAGGTGGTTATGTATGCAAATAGGCAGTTGAAGGTGCACGAGAAGAATTATATGATGTATGATTTGGAACTGTTAGTTGTGGTTATTGCTTTGAAGATTTGGCATTACTATTTATATGGGATTCATGTTGATATCTTCTCAAACCATAAGAGTTTGTAGTATGTATTCTCCCAGAAGAAGCTAAATCTAAGGCAGAGGAGATGGATTGATATGCTCAAGAACTATGATATGAGTCTTCATTATCATCAAGGTAAATCTAATATGGTTGTTGATGCTCTTAACAGGTTATCTACAGGAATTTTATCTCATGTAGAGGAGGAAAAGTGAGAGTTAGTGAAGGATATTCACTGGTTAGATAAATCTTAGAGTTTATCTTTTAGACTCTGAGGATGGTAGTGTGATGTTGCAAGAGGTGGTGAAGTCATCTCTGTATGCCTAGGTGAAAGATAAACTGGTTTTGGATCCTACCATGATGTGGATTAAGGGAGATATGGGTCACTAGAAGGTGATGGATTTTTAGATTGGTTGTGATGGTCTCTTGAGGTACCAAGGTAGATTATATATTCCTGATGTGTATGGACTGTGAAGGAGAATATTGGTTGAGGCTCACAAGTCGAGGTATACTACTTATCCTATTACAATGAAGATGTACCATGACTTGAAACAAATCTATTGGTGGAATAACATGAAGAAGGATATGGCTAATTTTGTTGCTAAGTTCATAGTATGTCAGCAAGTAAAGGTTAAGCACTTGAGGCTCGGTGGGTTATCTCAAGGGATTGAATTTCCCATGTGGAAATGGGAAGTGATTAATATGGATTTCATTACTGGTCTTCCACAGTGTCTCTATCAGTTTGATTCCATATGGATCATCGTAGATAGGATGACTAAGTCCGCTCACTTCTTGCCAGTGATGACTAACAATTCAATAGAGGATTGCACTAAGATTTTTATTTAGGAGATCGTTAAATTGCATGGTGCTCCTATTTCCATCATATCTGATTGAGGTACTCAGTCTTATCTCACTTTTGAAATTTCTTTTAGAAAAGTTTAGTAACTAAGGTGAACCTTAGCACCACTTTTTATCCTCAGATGGATGGGTAAGCAGAGAGAACGATACTGACTTTAGAGGATATGATAAGATCTTATGTGATCAATTTTGGTGGAAGTTGGGTTTATTATTTTCCTCTCATTAAGTTAGCGTATAACAATTGCTATCATTCTAGTATTGGGATGGGTCCATTCGAAGTTTTGTATAGTAAGATATGTAGGTATCTTATTGGGTAGTTTGAAGTTGGTGAGAATAGGTTGTATGGTCCCGAGTTGGTTCACCAAGCTACGGAGAAGGTTAAGGTAATTCGAGATTGGCTTAAGAATTTCCAAAGTTTCCAAAAGTCCTATGCAAACATAAGTAAAGAAACTTAGAGTTTAATAAGGGTGATTTGGAGTTCTTAAAGGCGTCTCCCATAAAGGGAGTGATGTGGTTTAGAAAGAAAAAGAAGCTCGATCCTCGTTATGTGGGTCCATATCATATTTTATGGTAAGTATGTAATGTGGCTTATAAGTTGGAATTGCCTTCAAGTATGGGTTCCATTCATCCGTTCTTCCATGTGTCAATGTTAAAGAAGTGTGTGGGTGATCCTTCCTTGGTTGTTCCTTTGAAAAGTGTGTGTGTCTTTAATTTCTTGACTTATGAGGAGGTCCCGATTGGGATTTTGGATCGACAAGTCCACCGATTGTGAGCAAATTACGTTGCTTCGGTAAAGGTTCTATGCAGGAACCAAAAGCATAAAGAAGCTACTTGGGAAACTAAAGAGGACATGGAGTGCAAGTACCCCCTTTTCCCCCTCTACATAGTCTTGCTTGAGGTATTTGTATTCCTTAATGTCTTTGTTTTCTAACTTTGTTAAGCAAAATTACGATTTCCTTGATGTCTTTGTTAAGAGTAAGTATGGATTGACTCTATGTGAAATCGTGCTAACAAAAGCCTTTTCCCGTCATTCGCGGATGAATAATCCTAAGGGGGGAGAATACAACAACCCAATTTTTTAGTCCTTGAAAATTTCTAAAATTTTATCCTCATTGCCCAAACTACGCTCTCTATATGAGTCGTAGGGAGTCTTGGCGGGTCTTAACGACATAATCATATCCTGGCCAGTATGTTGTCCTAGAGATTCTGTTATGGCTATGACTAGGGGATTCGAGTCGTAAAACTCTAAACGAGTTGTATGGTGTCTTCCATATCCTAACTAGTATAATGCCCAATCATTTTTGCTTTGACAATACTGGACCATGCGAGTCATATTGACTAAGTATGAGTCATATGGTATGACTCATAGCCAAGTCAGTGTTGGTGATCATGGACACTGTCTGGACTATGAGTAAGACCTTTGGAGTTGTAAGGTGACCCTACGAGTCACAAAGTCACTGGTAGAAACTAGGCAGTTAATTTTCAGTTTCAATAAGGGTATTTTGGTCAATTCTCTTTTTTCCTTACTTAGATCCTGCGTCTATAAAGTACTCAAAGGGGTTATTTCTCCTTCATAACACAATCAAAGCACACTCTCTTCTCTCAAAACTCTTTAAGGTCAAGATACTTAGGGTTTCCAAGAAGTTTGTCATCTAAGAGCTCAAGGATTGATTATTATCTTTTAAAATTTTGGTATTTCAGGCATGTTACTCCTCCCCAATTCTGAATTTACGAAAATAATGTGTTTTACATCGTTTAAATTGCATGGATTTAAATGTGTATTTTTATGTGGTTGAGGGTTTCCCAGGATTCATTATCCATTATTTATGCTTTAATAATGGTTTTGAACTTGCAGGGTGCATGAGAATGGTGACTAAACTAAGGGGCCCTAATTTTCCCCAAATTGATATTTAAGATTAGAATTGGTTTTGAATAATTGTGGTCCGTCAACCCATTTGTGTAACTGGCTTTGAATTATGAAATTGTTACTTGGTTTGACTTATCCATCTAAGTTATTGCATTGTATAAATGATTAAACAATGAACATGGATTTTGAAAGCCTTGTTAGCTATCATTTGATTTAATAAACAAAGGGGGTCGAGGAATTTCTCCAAGTTAATATGATTGTTATGGCATAGAGACAAGTTTGCAAATGCAAGGGTATGGCGATACCCATGGTGTACCTTGATAGTTGGTTATTTGGTTAATAAATGGTTTATGTGAAACTTTCTTTAAATTGAGCTTAATGGAGGTTATGTAGTGAAGCCATGAAGGTGTGGATCTTGGATAATTTGTACGGGAAACTCATGTTTGCTGACATGAGGTTTGGTCTTGATGACCTATGTGCCTAGTTCTCACTATTTATACATTGTATCTTGGATTGACGTGGGGTTGGGCCATTCCTTTGTCTTCCTTGATACCGCCAATTCGCTTGGCTAACATGCACTCAGGCCATTTCAGCAGGGGGAGCTTAACCCATATAAACCGTGGGTGCCTGTTTATAATAGTTGAGCTACATAGTCTAGGATAAAGTTTACTTCATGCTAAGCCTTGTTCCTTGTCCCGACATAGCATGCTTATACATATATATATGATTGTTTGCATTAGTTTTGAATGAATTGAAATATGGATGATGACATTATTTTATCCCTTATCCTCGATTTACATACTAGTACTCAACCCACTAACCGTTTCCGAATGTTGTATCCCCATGTGATGCAGGCACTGAGGATACTTCTACTTTTGCTGTGTAGTGTTAGATGGATCAACTCAGTTCATTGATCATTGGTGGTGAAGTGGTGAGCTTCTATTCTCCGAAAAATTTAGTCATTTCACTAGTTTCCTTTCTTAGACTAGAATTGAAGAGTTCATATTAACATTATTATTGTTATTGATATTGTCAGCACCGAGGGCATGTCCCGTCTTAGATTGGCTTTCGATATTGTTTAGAGGATTTATGGATATTGTTGTAGACTTGGGTGGTTTTGGTTATTGGCTGTTGGATATTTACTTATCTTGGTCTAGTTATATGTTCGAAATTCAGCCTCTATTATGCATTGTATTCGGTTTAACTAGGCAACGAGAGTGGTCTCTGGTGCTTGGTAAACTTGAGATACCCGTCAAGGTCAGGCCCTGGTTCGGGAATTGCAATAGATGATTCCCTAAGGATCAAACCATAACTAGAAACCAAATATCATGCTCGTGCTAGAACTCATAATAGTAGCAATAGAGCATATGCCCAGCTTGAATCGAAACAGAAATATAAGTATGAAAATATATGTAAATACCTAAGTATGGCAAATCTATAAAAATTCTAGGGTCTTTAACCTATTCTTAGTACATTAGATCATAAAGTCAAATCTCTAGTTGCTAAACCTTCTAAGGCCCGACGGTTCCCTCTCTAAGTTAAAGTAGAGTAGGTTAGGGTTAGGTAATTTACCTGGGAAAAGAAACTAAATAGATGAATAATCAGGTTTAAGTTTACCCCAACCTAATGTAATAGCCAAAGGTAGCTATCATGAGTCTAACCAAGACTAAGTGAGCTTCATTTTAATCATTTTATCTTATAAGGGATAGTAGGGCCCATTATAGGGTCTCGATAACTCAAACTATAGCAAAACCTACCTGAATCTACTCAAAGGCTTTCCAATCCTATCCCAAGGTACTATAAGTACTTATTCTAGTCCTAAGGGATGAAAATACACTATACTAAGGAAAAATAGGCCCAAATTACAAGAAAAGAGAGCCCTAACCATCTAAATATGACGCAAAAATGCTAAAACTATTAGCGGGCTAAAGCTATCCACTCAAAACTAGCAGAATAATAAGATAATACCATATTTAAGCTCAATTTAAAAGAAGGGTAAGCTTAGCTAACCTGTACGGTGTTGAATTCTTATCGAATTATCTAAACCGAAGTTTCCCCTTTTAAAAAGCCTCAGAGAGCTGCTACGATATCAAAGTAGATCTATGCTTCAGGATAAGAAAATTGATACACATGTTGTACATTAAACACATTGTATGTAATTTATAATAATATATACATATTAGACTAAAAATAGGAGAAAATATTCCAAAAAACCACAAAAAAATAAATGACATTAGAGACCTCTAAGGCATGCCACATAGGATTTAATAAAATTCTCTTTTATATATAGAGAGATAGATAGATAGATAAACAGATAGATATTCATAAATAGCATATTCTATTTATTATTTTTCTCAATTGGCATGAAATATCATAAAGTGACTTTTTCAAAAATGGAGGGGTAGTATATTTTTCAAAGTTGCAAAAACTCTTAAATAGCAAATTTTATATGACACTGAGTATTTTTCATGGGTTTTTCTAATTAGAGTATTTTTCTGTATTATAATATTTTTATGTTATCAATATTTAATAGATAAATTAGATTAACTTATTTGAATTATATATATTTTCAAGAGAAAAAAAAAAAAAAAAGAAAAGAAGAGAGAACGGTTATCTTGGATGACTAAATTTGACTTACACAAAATGGGGCATGTTTTTATACTATTGGTAGTATTCCACTAGTCTCCAGTTGATCAAAAATGTTTTTCCAAGTGGCTACGGTTTAAATTTCAAGTGGCTTCGTTTTTCTGTTTTTTTTGTTCTTTTTAACTTGTGAATGTTTGTCTTAAGCTTCAAAATATGTTGTTGTTCATTAATTAGATAAATTTAAAATACTTATTTTGTATGTGATTAAGGATATAGGAATAATAGATATAAAAAAAATTATATTAGAAAAAATATTTGGTAAAGATTATATAGCTAGAATAAATTACATACCACACGCACCTAATTACTCTTATAAATACTTACGTACACATCAACTATGATAAATCCCATATATCTAGAATTTTGAAAAAAAGATATGAAAAATATACAATTAGTAGAAAAACAAATGAAAAAAATTTAGACAAATACATGGAAACTAACGATATAAAATATATATAATTCCTTAATGAAAATATGCAAGAATTACTTAGACTAAAACAAACAACTAGAAAATATTATGAAAAAGCATTTAATCGAACTTAAATGACATATAATATTAAAATACTTGTTTTATATATACTTAGAAATATAGAAATTATAGACATAAAGAAAATAATATGGGAAAAATTACAAGATTATGAAGAGGAAGAATTATTAAACAGTATAGAAAACTTACACATATATTATGAACATCAATATTACTTAGATTCAGATGGATACTATTCAGAATAAATAAATTTTAGGATATATAGAAAAAATTAGAGAAAGGCAAAATTGGATAAATGAAGAAGTTAATTACGGAAATCAACTTGAAATAGAAAAAAGACAACTAGAAGAAAAATTACTTAAAATGAAATTAACCTTAGAAAAAGAAGATACAGATAATGATTTATTTAATACATACGAAAATTATTTAATACAGATGGAAAATTACCTATACATGAACAACAAATACTAGTTAATCAGATAAAGAATATAAACCTACCCATTGAATATAGCAAAGTTAGAATAAAATATTACACAGAAATTGCTAAAATTTCAATAGGATAAAATAATAAACTACACAAATTAATGAATACATCTTCCGAAAATAATAAATCATTAAAAGAAATAGAAACACAACTATATAGGTTATACTAGAATACAAAATGTTACATAATACTAACGAGGATCCTAAAACTCTAGATAATTTAATTACGATAATATCTAATCTAGAATATGAATTAATAAAACATCTTAAGTCAAGAAGATAAAAATGAAAATTATTCCAATCAATAATATTCACAAAATACATTATATAAAAATAAATACATACATATTTATTATCTAGTAAACTTACCGCGCCTAATCCGCACCCCCTACAAATGGTATCAAAGCATATATCAAAGCCCATTTATTTAAATAGTACGGAAGTAGCATATATGTTTAAACTTAGATTAGATTTACTTGAGATTAATTTATATTGATTAATTATGAGAAGATCATTTAAAAACAGAGAAACTTTTAGAAAAATCAAAGAATCTTTAATTAGTAATTATTCCGAATATATAAGTCTAAATAAAACAAAAGAAAACCCACAAAGATTAGCCTACCTAATTACCTTAATATCTAGTATTGAAGCAAAATTAATAATCCATTTAAAATCTAGAACAATGAGACACATACCACCTAATTATGATAAAATCAGATTTAGATACCCACCAAAATATTATAAATATGGTTTAAATGAATAAAGTACAAAAATACAAAGAATAAACAAATTATTTTTTAAAAACGTAAAGAATTAAAAATAAGAATAGAAAGACTACAATATAACATAATTGCCGGAGTTAGTAAAAACTCAATAAATGCACAAAAAGAAGAAATATCAAATTTATAATCAATAATAGATAGTTTAGAATATACATACCAACATGATCTATTAACAATTAAATAATAAAATGAATAAAGAATAATTTATAATAAATGAAAAAATATATGAAAATCACGAAGGATTAAAAATAAAAATAGTATTTTCTAATCCAGGAAGAAGATATAAGAAAATAGGTGAACATTTATATTTAATGCTAGGAAAAGAAGAATTAAAATTAGAAGATAAATTGATAGCTATGGTGAAAATAGAGAAAGAAAACGAAGAAATAGATAGAAAAAAGAAAATAGAAAAAATAAAACAACAAACTACAGAAGAAATACGAAAAATAGAAGAAACTAAAAATAGTAGGATTGCAGAATTAGAAAAAGAACTACAAATGCTAAAAGATCTGTATGAAAAAAGACAGAAAGACAAAGAAGAAAAAGATAAAGAACAAAAATTATTAAATGAGATAAATCAATTTAAAGAAAAATTAGAAATAGACAATAAAGAAATAGAAACCAAGGAATTAGAAATTACTACAATAGATGTTGAAGAAATAGATAATTATGATTCGGAAGATAGTGAAACATATACAGAAATCTTAACAAATACAAAAAATTTAGGAATCGGTGGAAAACAAGAAGTAATTAATGAAGAAAACTTAGAAAATATAAACACGGAAATAAACACTCTTGATAAAAAACAAGATGAAAATATAATACCTAGAACATCAGAAATAAGAAAACCTACATATTATAAGAATAAGTTTAAAAGATATAATCTAAAGAATGAATATGACAAATGGACACCAAAACAAATAGTTAATAAAAATTATAACTTTTTAGACTTAGATTGTGTAATAGATACAGAAAAAATAATACAATTATGGATAGGATATATGACAAAACAATTATTAGATAATAATATAAATATAATAGATGCACCAGAATATATAGAAAGAACACTAATAGGAACAGTGAAATTATGGTTTTTAAATCTAATTGAAAATAGTAAAAGGGTATTACGAACTGACAAACCTACAAAAGGAACATCATCAACAACCACAACTAAATTAACACCTATAGAATTATTAAAAAAATATGAAACAGCTATAAAAGACGAATTTAGTAGCATGACAACAATAGAAGAAGAACAACATGAAAAGAAAGATACAAATAGGAATTTAGTGTTAGAATTAGCAATATGTAATATGTGCTACATAGATGAATATATTTGTTCATTTAAAGAATATTATTATAAAGGAGCATATAATACAGAAGAAAGTAAAGAAATAAGAAAATTATATTTTAATAAATTACCTGAACCATTTAGTTCAAAAATAATAAAAAGTTGGGATGAAGCAAAAATAGTAGATACTCTAGGAGTAAGTAAAATTTTTACAACAATGGTATAGAAACCTATGTGAAAAATATCAAGAAGAAATAAAAATGAAAAAAACATTAATAAGAAATTTAGCATGTTGTAAAGATAAAATAGCACCTCAATTTGGATGCGAAGAAAGATTTTATAAGAAAAGAAAAACACATAAGAAATATAAGAAATACAAAAAATTAAAATATAAGTATAAGAAACCAAGAAAAAGATATTATGTAAAAAATTATAAGCATAAAAGACCATATAGGAAAAAGAAATCTATAAAGGAATGTACTTGTTATAATTGCGGAAAATTAAGACATTTAGCTAGAGATTGTAAATTACCTAAAAACCCAATAAATAAATAAATATCAAAAATAAAAATAGAAAATACAGAATATATGTAGATAGATTATATAGATTACGAATTAGAAAGTGAAGACATTATATATGAAATTTCAGAGAATGAAACAGATAATGAAATAGAAGATAATGAAATAGATAGTGAATTAGACGAATTGAATGACTGAAGAAGATATACAAATAAACCAAATGACTGAAGAAGATATAAAAATAATAACAAAAGAACAATATTTAAATGACGAAGGAACAGATCAAAAAATAATATTTGATAACAATGTATTTGATGAAATAAAAGAAAAAGAGTTAGACTTAAGTGTAGAAAAAATATTTAAAATACCAACAATAAAAAATATATTTACTAGGAAAAAGGAAGAATATTATGTAGTAAGTCAAAAGGAACATGTAATAGACTGCAGCTATGCAAAAGGTAAAGCTAGTATACCACTAGTAACAAAAAGGTTAATTAATAAAGAAATAAACGATATAAAAAGTAGAGGAGACCCAATAAAATATGTACACCTTGGAGGTACAGAGATATTAATAAAAGCATGTTTTAGAGAAGGAATAGATACACCAATAGAATTATATTTAGCAGATCATAGGATTATAAGACCTATAGAAAAAAGTATAATAACTGCGATTAAAGGAAATTTAATATACTAAAAATTTAAATTTATAATAAGTGCAAATTATTCAGTAGCAATAAAAGATAAAAATATAGATAAATCATTAGTATTATATTCGAAAATATCAGGAATAGAACTAACCCCAGAAAGTAAAACATTTACAGCAAGATCTAAAAATCTATATGTATTAACAACAAAACATAAAATAACAGGAAAAGATAAAATTAATAAAATACAAATAAAAAGTCCTTTTGAACAATACGTAAAAACAATTGATAATAATGATTATAGTTACAGAAATATAGACATAGAAGAAGATTTAGAAATAATAAATGATAGAATAAGTACAACAAAAAGAATAGCTTATGAAAAACCAGAATCATCGAATTCATCAAAAAGAACAAGTTATGAAACAAGTTCAATAGTTAATTTGAATCAATATTACATAACAGGAACAATAAACAAAAAAAGAACATTTAATACTCTTAAATACAGGATAAGAAGAAAATTATACAGCAAAATATCTAGGAAAAAAATGAGGAAATAAAACCTGATAATAATATATGCCCAAATCTAACAAGAAGCTTAATAAACACTAAAAATATAGCAGAAATAATAATAATAATAATAATAATAATAATAATAATAATAATAATAAGAGTTAGAAAAATGAAAATAGAATTTGAAATAAAAGAAGAAATGCAAAAAGCAGACATAATATTAGGAATTAAATGGCTAGAACAAGTAAAACCATACAATATAGAACATACATAATTATCTATAACATATAATAGGAAAAGATTATTCCTAAGATGAGCTCTAACATGATATGAAAATATATGTATTAATGAAGATAGTAGTAGAAGGATATTATAGTAGATATTATACTCCTATAATAGATATAGGAGCAGAAGCTAATTTATGTAGATATAATTGTTTACCAGAAAGTAAATGAGATAAATTAAAAACACCAATAATAGTTAAAGGATTTAATAACGAAGGAAGCTTAATTACTTATAAAGCTAATAATATAAAAACACAAGTATGGGATAAAATATCAACAATAGAAGAAATCTATAATTATGAGCTAACATCAAAAGATATACTTTTAGGAATGCCGTTTTTAGATAAATTATACCCACACATAATAACTAGAACAGATTGGTGGTTTACAACACCATGTAACAGAAAGTAAGAGCAAAAAGTGTTATTAATAAAATAAGAAAGAAAACTGATTGGATAAAAGGAAGTGAAAAAATTACACAAAAATTAGAAAATATAAAAAATACTGAAGATACAATAGAACTGGTCGTATTTTCAATAAATAAAAAGGAAATAACTATATTTTCAATAAATAAGATAGAAATAATTAAGAAAAAATTAGAACAATTATATAGTGAAGATCCATTAAAAGGATGGAAAAAACATAAAACCACTATAAAAATTGAATTAATAGATAAAAATAGCATAATAATCCAGAAACCATTAACATATAATTTTAATGATTTAAAAGAATTTAAAATGCGTATAGAAGAATTATTAGAAAGACAATATATACGAAAAAAGTAATAGTAAACATAATAGTCCATCATTTATAGTAAATAAACATAGTGAACAAAAAAGACGAAAAAGTAGGATGATTATTGATTATAGAAATTTAAATGCAAAAATAATGACTTATAATTACCCAATACCAAATAAGATATTAAAAATAAGACAAATACAAGGATATAATTATTTTAGTAAATTTGATTGTAAATCAGGATTTTACCATTTAAAATTAGAAGAAGAATCCAAGGAATTAACCACATTTACGGTACCACAAGGATTTTATAAATGGAATGTACTACCATTTGGATATAAAAATGCACAAGGTAGATATCAACATTTTATGGATAGTTATTTTAAACAACTACCTAATTGTATAGTATACATAGATGATATACTATTATATATAAAGACCAAAAAAGAACATCTAAAATTATTAGAATAATTTACGGATATAATAGAAAAATCGGGAATAAGTTTAAGTGAAAAGAAAGCTGAAATTATGAAAAATCAGATAGAATTTTCAGGAATACAAATAAATAAAAGTGGAGTAAAAATGGAACAACATATAGTACAAAAAATAATAAATTCAAAAGAAGAATTAGATACAAAAAAGAAATTGCAATTATTTTTAGGATTAGTAAACGAAGTAAGAAAATATATACCAAAATTAGCAGAAAATCTAAAGCCCTTACATAAAAAATTTAAAAAGGATGTAAAATATAATTATAATGAAGAAGATAAAAAACAAGTTCAGAAAATAAAAATACTTTGTAAAGAATTACCAAAATTACAATTTCCATATGAAAATAGAAAATTTATATATATAGCAGAAGCAGATGCTAGTGAATTTAGTTATGGAGGAGTACTTAAATATAGATATGAAGGAGAAAAATTAGAACACCATTGTAGATACTACTCAGGTACGTTTAATGAAACAGAAATAAAATGGGAAATAAATAGAAAAGAATTATGCTCATTATATAAATGTTTATTAGCATTTGATCCATATATTGTATATAACAAGTTTATTGTACGAACAGATAATACACAGGTACATTGGTGGCTAACAAAGAAAATACAAAATTCAGTTACAACAAAAGAAATTCGGAAACTAGTCTTGAATATATTAAATTTCACATGTATAATTGAAGTAATTAGTGCTAACAAAAATGTTATTGCAGATTACATATCAAGACAAAGCTACACAGACTGATATAATAGAAGAGGATACTCTAGAAAACATATTCAACACCCTAACTATGCTTTCAATGAAAGTGGATAGTATGTGTAATGAAATAGAAAAGCTAAAGACTAATGAAGTTAAACTGAAGTCTATAGCTACAAATCAGCTAACTCAGCAGTGTGAAGAGCTATGTCGATCGAAAGACATTAAAATTCCAAAGCTAGAAGGAGACGTTGGGACACTCCGTAAAACCCATAAGTTTATCAATCTACAATTGCAGGTATAAGCAAAGGAGTTATTGGACAAAGATACCAGAATATGAACTTAAATAAGACATTTGAAAAACCATTTATACCAAAAATACAAAAAGACCTCTTGAACATACCCCCACAAATTATCACATATCGAGATAGTCTGAATCAAGATAAAAAAGTATATAACTATACAGCCCAAAAATACATAGAAAATATCTACCGAGTACAAACTTTTCTAAACCTTAACCCCAGAGCTACAGATATCAACGAACCCAACACAAACTATATAACCCAAAGATTACAAGGTCACAACAAGTTAATTGCACTACCAAAAACTAACTCAAGCCTAGTAAAAACTTATTTCGACTATGGATTATTAAATACCATATATACCCAAGATGGGGAAGAACTATCAGCTATGGAAGAATTACAAAAAATATTCAACACCTATAAAAGAGTAACCAAAGGAAATCTATTTTATATAAAGTTTTATACTACACCATCAGAGATATTATATGGCGGGATAAAACTAGTTATACAAGTTGTAAAAATAGGATTAACCAGAGATATGATTATACCATAAGATATTGTGCAGCAGCCAGAGATACCTAGAATCGAGATACCTGTTTTTATGCAAACAAACGACTTATTGGACTAGCTACAATTATTCAAGAACTAGCAAACAATTATACCAATGGAAACCGAATATGGAGCTATTATTCAAGAGATCATCAGATGATTTATTCAAATTCAAAAGAACTACAACAAGAAGATATGGAAGTTATTAGACAATGGATAATGACATTACTAAACCCAGAAAAACAATCTACTACAAGAGTAATTAAGAGAGGATTTATTTTAGACGGATTATTGACAAGATATTGCAAGATAATTGGACACAAATATCCAGATCATTAATGTTCGAGATGTAATGGAGAAGATAATATTATCCCAGAAGTTCGGCTAGAATAAAATAAAAAATTAAGAAGATAAGTATGCCAGCTGGAAAGAAGATAAAAAAGCAGCAGATACAACAAGAAGAAGCTATCAGCGGAAACAATAATGGAGATAAAAGACAAGATATTAAATTGTGAAAGCGACATGTAACAAACTTTCACAATTTTCTTTACGTAAATTATTAGAATTGCATAGGTTTTTGACTATTATTAGTCTAGGCTTTAATTAGGCTTTGTCTTTTTAGAAGACATTTGTAAAGTATAATAAATGAGGTTAGGTAGATGTAGATAATTTTTGAAGACTTTTTGTAAAGTTTTAGAAACGTGTAAAATAAGGAAGGAAAACTTTTGTAAAGTTTCAGATATAAATAAAAGGCATCGAAGGTAGAAAGAAAATAAGCCTTCATGAGTTGAAGCACAAATACTTCTCTTGTCCACAAAAAATATTTTGCTTAGTTATTAAAAAACAGGTATATTTCAATGAAAAAATCTATGGAGGAACAAAGCTTAGAATTATCAAAACTACCAGAACAGGTATATTCATTTACTATTATGAATAGCTAAATTCATAAATTCCTAACAATCATGATATGATAAAATAAGTTCATATTAGTTGCTTTATAGTAGAATTATTCAAAAAATAGCTTGTTAAGAAGTTTATTAACAAAGTGAAAAAGGAGAAAAATCCCTAAGAACTATGTCATCCTAAAGGTGAAACCGGTGAGGCAAGAAACTCGTGATTGGGGAGTAACCATAGTAGAGGCGCTGTTTGAAGGAAAAGTATCCAGATTACCATGCTAATAGTGACCAAAGAACATGTTATTTAAGAACAATCTAGTATATAGTAATCTAAGATAACCATATTTTGTTATCTATATGATTGAAGGGAATATTTTGAAAATAACAATTTTATGAAAATGAATAATTATTTATTTATAAACTTCTCAAGTATGCATGCATAAGCTAAATGTAGGTGTAAATGTTGTTTAAGAGAAGATTTTTTTGTCCTAGATGGATGAATGTAGTTTTAATCTTTTACTTCTTAAAATTGGTTAAAGAATGTGACCGTCATAATCATGTGCTCACTAGATAGTAGTTTAAGTTCAAAACATCCAACTGTTTATGTACCATGCGTTTCCTTTACTTTATATTTATATAATTAGTTTGATTTTTAATCCTTATTCGAAGCTCAATTTTGTTAAGAGCCTAGTATCTCTTAATCCTTCTCTCTTATTTATTATCCACGTTACGTAGTCCTTTCATACTTGAAATGATAATTGATTGCTTTTATTATATTAGAATTGTATCATTTGTTTTTGCATTTATATTGTTTTAATATTGTGGATCGCCTTTAAAGTAGGTTAATGTTCTCACATATTTGCAATTTTTCTTTAAAAAGACACTGTCAACTTTAATTTGGCTATTTTTTAAATTAAATATCTATCTCAAAAACGATTTTTAATAAGAATGGACATCGCAACCTCAACATTTCTTAAAAATAAATGAGAATTTAATATTAATCTGGTAGGAGAGTAACTAGTAAAATTCATATTTTATTTTTAAAACAAGAACCTACTCACCAATTTCGACTAACTTTAATCAATTAAATGGTCCCAATGTTTTACTTTATTTTTATCTCAAAAAAAGTGTCGAAGTTTTCAAATTCTAAAAGTCTTAAAATACAAGGTATATAAACATAGAGTTTTGATCACTATTATTATTATTTTTTAAAATATTATTATGATTATTTACACCTTATTTCAATTTTATATTTATATTTTACTACTATATTTATTTTTATCCTCTTTTAACTATTACTTTTGAAATTTTCAAAATAAATGAACACTAGCATGCTTTCTTATATTTTAAATAGACACAAGTCTATTTACCCAAAAGCTAATACTGTGTTTTGACATTCCCTTTTTAATCTTTACTTTGCGATAAACAAATTTTATATAAATTTAGTCTCAAATTAAATAAATTTTCATATTCTTTTTACACTTAGACATACATATTTATTTTATAATGAATAAATTTTCACATATTTAAAAAATTATATTTTTTTAACCTCGCAAATGATTTCATTAATGTACTTTGTATGTCAATTTATTTTATAATGAGTAAATTTTCACATATTTCAAAAATTATATTTTTTTTACCTCGCAAATGATTTCATTTATGTACTTAATTTTGTATGTCATTAAAAGTTACATTTTTAAAAAAATTATAAACCTTTAAACTTTTTGATAAACATATTATAACAAAAACTACTATTATTAACTTTTCTTCTCTTCACTTCCATATTTTTGAAACATGCATGTATATTTTTCAATAAATCATATTGTATTTTTCATATATTGTAAGTATATATTTATAAACCTTGTGTGTTTTTATTTTATATTTAATTTGATAGATATTTTATATAGTTATCACTATTTTTTGCAAATAATAAAACAAATATTTCTCACATATTTTTTCAAAATTAAGTTTAAGGGCTATCTCAGGATAGACTCTGAGGGATGGTTAACACCTTCCTTTCGAGTAATCAAAACCCTTACTCAGATTCTTAAATGGTTTTTAAGACCAAAAATAAAGTTTTAAATAATAAAATAATTTTTCTAATTTTTTCTAAAATTATAGGTGGTGACTCCAACAAATTTATTTTTCAAAAATCAAAGAGTCACGACGATAATATATTGTTCAGTCCATCGATTCGAACTAAGGGCCAGACAAGGTTCACTTATGAGTGTCACAAGTGACAAGATGTTTTCTCGTAATGCTAAAAATAATGCAAAAAACAAAGTAAAAGGGGGGGAAGGGAGGTTATTCAAACGATTTCTTGTTCAAATAGTTAATTTCAAACTTTGATTTGCAAAAGTGAAATCTAAAGCGTGTAACCACGAGCAAGAGATACTTTCGGTTACGCCCTCATGAGTGCAATTATATGTATGGGTAAATACTCATTGCCTTAGTTCAACAATCTATTATGGATAGGCTAGGTTATAAGTTGCAATGCCAATCTTTTAACAAAATAATGAAATCTCGCGTATGGTCTCTTTCGAACACCTTATATATATTGCAATGTAAACAATCAAATATCTCAAGTATCCTTATGTCGAAGATCTACTATTAATGGGAAAAAAAGTTATTATTAATCACTACTCCTCACCTTATCCCCTTTGTCAAGAAGGAAAAAGGTTCTAAGCAAAACTAGAGTTTAAAACCTCTAATCTTGGGTTAAAAAAGAAGTAATGATTACATCCTTAATAATTTATTAATTATCTAAGCAAATAGGTGCTAACCATACACATATCACAACTCCAGTATGCATAACCCTAAGTTGTAGAGTTTAGCTATTCATAGCAAGAGAAGAAAGAAATATAACTATATTCTCATCAAAATCTACCATAGAATCCAAATATTTCAAGAAAAACTCCAAATTCCAAGTAATAAATCAAGAACAAGTACTAAGATCACACTCTAGGGTTTCAATTTCAAGCTATAGACTTCAAAATTTGACAAATGATGGAGTTTCAAAGTTGAAAAGCCCTTTTGTAGCTGGGAAGATAGGCAACCATTAATTACAAAAATACCACTACTTTGGTAACATGCTAGCGTATATGCCAGTGCATGTGGAAAGCTGCATGCATATATGACTTCGTATGTCAAGAAGCAACCTTCTTCCAGTTCATTGCTTTACATTATGTGGACCTGACATGTGGAGGCACATGCCTAGGTGTCGGCACATATGGTCATGCATGTCGCTCAGTTCTCCTTCAGTGCTTTATTTACTAAGATATCCCATCAAATTTAGGGGCATATGACAAGATGTTGGAGCATATGGCCACACAAATCCTTGTCTATATTCCATGCATCATTCTATGTCCTTTTTCTTCATTCTTGTACTTTTCTTGACTTATAAAGCTAGCTCATTGTCAAGTTCATCAACTACATACACAAATGTGTAATTTAACAAAAGATATTCATTGAATCAAATAAAACATGATGATAATTCAAACTAAAAGAGACTAAATAGAAGGAAATATGCCAACTTATCTAACTCTCCAAATTTAAACTATTGCTTTCCCTCAAGCAATTAAGGATCTTTCCAACCACAAAGGATACTCTTGATTCCAAAGAAAATACAACATATTAAGCTAAACAACCAAGATCAAAAAGTCCAATCGATTCTCACAATAAGTCATGGCAATAATCAATTAGCACTTTTTCTTCCAAGATGCAGATCATTTCATTGCAAGGGTAAGGATATCTTAAAAAAAATATGTTTTAAAAACAAGGTGCTTCTAAAGTCTTGACATTAGACTTTAAGATTGCCGTAAATTCACTTTGCAACTTGTCTTTCTTGTTTTTCTCAATTGAAAACAAGACATCACTCTCTACTTCAAAGTATAGGTGCCACTCAAGGAACATAGAGATAGAATGAATTTTTACTCACTCTCACAAAGAAATTCAAGTACAACAAGTAGAACCACAGGCTTTCACGTTGTGCAATTTCCCACTAATGTATACCTACAAGGTTTGAAATTGCCAAGAACTTAGGCCATTGATGTAGGATAGGGTTAAGTAGGGAACTTAAGGATCAAGTGACTCAGGAACCTCCCTAATCACAAAAACTTATACACTTTCTTAGGCACATTTGTTTCAAATTCTCCACCTTATTTACCCTTTTTTCTTTTCTTTTATTTCCCCAGATCTTTTTCATCCCTTTGTTAATCACGCTTTTGAGATTTTCATATTCATTCTTATATTTGGTGTTTTTAAAGATATTTTCTACTAACTAGCCATTCATGCCCACTGTTCTCATGCTTCTCCACTTATTTATTTTATTTTCTTTGGGCTAGGCTTTTTGTTTTCATTTTTAATGTTATCTCTTTTTCCATGAAGCATTATTTGAGACTACTAAGCATAAACCTATCATAAATAAGTCTTTTAATTTCCCATCAAAAGTTAAGCTTTTGGCCTAATTTTGTCTTTTGTGCAAATCCACACCCCAAAACTTCGCATTTGCCTACATTGGCCTATATTAGAAAAATGGGATGCATTCAAGAAGGTTGAGTGACAAGAGAGGGAATATTAAAAAAGGGTATGGTGTAATAGTATGGTTATTATAAAGAAAGAAGAAAATGGGAAGAGGTTCAAAATGGGTTTGACTTGGGAACATGATAAAAAGAGATTTAGGCCATATGGTGGTCCAAAGATGATTTCGAGTTATATTCCAAACCAAACCCGGTCTAGGATTTTGCCTTGAATACACTAGAGGAAAGTTCTAAACTACAATGCATGCACAAAAATTGATTAAAAACATCACCATACAAGGCACCACGCTCTTAAAATAGAAATCTAATCTTCCAAACAAGTTGAACAAATAAACTTGACAAACTACTCGAAACCAAAATCTCTTCTTTTGTGAAGAAAGAGCAAAAAATTGAATTTAAAGGTCATGATTCAAGAGAAATCTCTAAAATTCTTTGCTTTTTTATTTTCAAAAATCTTTTTCCTACCAATGAAAAATATTTGAAGGTACTTTGTGAGCATTACTAACTCACTCACTTGTCTCTAACTCAAAAAGAAGAGCATTTTCCTTAAAAAAGATGCCCATTCCATACATCATAGGGAAATGTCTAATTCCCCGAGAGTACACCTTCGGCGCCACACGATGCTTATAGTCCCAGAGGACCACAAGCTAACCCATGAGCTGGCACCTGCTGTGAGCATTTAATAGTATAATAATATATGCAGAACTCAACTGAGGAATTCCAAAAAGTTTTAGCAATTGAAAACCATACTAAATCATGAATTCTGAAAACCAACTGTCTGAAACTGATAAAATAAAGATAAACTGACTAACTATCTGAAATATTTGAAAGCCTATAAAATATTTGAATATAAGTTGATGGGACAGGCCCAGACTAACTCCAACTAACTACTGAACTAAAAGTATAAAATAAAATAGTCTGTCTTCTAAGTATGAGGACTCACCACTGCTATGACTGATAGTCTGGGAAGTCTACGTGATCCAGGAACTGGGCATCCAAACCTATGATATCATACATCATAGCGCGAGAAAAGAGTATGCGATTAGTACTTTGAATTTACTGGTATGCTAAATGAGGTAGGCTGATATGCATCATTTCATGAACATGAATAATAATTATCTAAATATATATATTTAACATAAAATACTGAATAGAGTGCATGAAATTTGTAGATACCACGGATATGTGAAATCAGTAAGTACTGAGGATACATGACCAAGCATATAACATGTTCTAAATATAATCTGTAAATATTGAAATGTTGAAATCTTATAATTGAATCACTGATATCTATGTGCTATGGTCAAGCAACTAAAACTGAATTACTGAATTGATTACTGGACTAAGACTGTGGGAGGTATCATCTAACCAGCATGCCCCAATCTGAGCTAATCGGGGTTAAACCTGTAACCCCAGTTGAAAGGGTGTCAGTACCATGCCACGGGTAGTAACACTGGCTATGTGGATCCACTATACTGATGTACTATCCTGAAGGACTTAGGGTGTAAATCTTAAACTAATGGGTGACCCATGTAAGGTAGTCAAGGCTAATCTGACGGGTGACTCCTTATATTCTATGCTGGCTATGTAGTTCTGGAGTGCAGGAACTGCTACTAACGACTCTACCAATCTGACGTAGAAATCGCCATCCTACACTCACTCGGTGCTAAATCCTACTCTCAATAGAGCTGACTCAGAATGCTGAACTATTCTAAGTTTAACTAATTCTGATGGCTAACTGAACTGCTAATGCTCATAATAGATTCTAAAACTATTCTGAAGATACTAACACTAGGTAAACAACTAAGTTTTTAGGTATTCATAACCCAAGGACTCAATAGCAATAATAGTAAAATAATACTTTAGCTTGGAGGACATAACATAAAAGCTTTTATCAAATATTCATTGTTGTAGGCATTTTATCAAACATTTGATATTCATGGTTTAGGCTAATTATAGGAATAGTATAAATTTAGAGTAATAACACAATTTCAGTATCAACAACACTTAGTCATAATTTAATTAAGATAATAACAATACTAAAATATGTGGGGTTTTATAATGACAATAATTTTCATGTAAGCATGGTATGAAATCAAGCTTCATGGAGATTCATGATTTAAATCACAATTTAAAATCATAATAAGTTGAAAAGATCATAACTTTGTATTTAAATTGGATACTTGGGCTCCATGGGTGAAAGGAACCATGGATGAACACTTAACATACCTGGGTTGATGAATTCATGAGAATTGATGTGAGTTCTTGAGATTTGATCTTGGATTTTAAAAGCTAGGGTTTGTTCTTGAAAGAGAATTAATTTCTTAAAGAGTACTTTGTGAATAATGGGGCATATAATGCCCTTTTATGTTTTAATTCCATTTTTAGGATGAGTTTAGGGCCTTGGGAAAAGACCAAATGGTCCCTGGAAATTAAATCACTTAACTGGGCAAAATCCCGATTTTTGGCCCCGGCGCAGCGGGGTAAAATCACGTTGGGCCACTATAAAAGGAACAATCCTCATTTTGTCCATCGGCGCGATGTGGTGCTATCGCATTGCGCCACTGGAAATGGACGATCCTGAACTGGAACTTTGGCGTGACGCGATGGCAATCGCGGTGCTTCACTGGAAATTAACAACTGCAAAAATGCCCCTTGGCGCGATGCGATGCCTATCACAGTGACATGCTAGAAAAGGACGAATGCTATTCTTGGGGTCACCGCGACATGGTGCTGCTCGTATTGAGCTACTGCTTTCATTAAAATTGCTATAACTTCTTACCCGAGTATTATATTTGGGTGAAATTGATATCGTTGGAAAGATAATTTGATTTCCCAAAACTTAGTGGGTCGTGAGCCTTGAAATTCTGAGTAGAGCAAAATATATGCCCGTTTGAAGTTGACTAAGGCAATATTCTTATACGAAATTCAATCGGTAAAGACGATTTTAATTCTTCTGACAGCTGGGAGTTATTTAAGACCTTAATATATATCAAAATAACTTGTAAAACTATCAAAGAACCATGATTTACTATGCATGAGCTTGAAACATGGCGCTAACATGGGTTCAAATTTTCTAGGTATTATATTATCTCCCCTTGGGTACATTCGTCCTCGAATGAGACTGATTAAGCTGAATACATTGAGGGACTGAGATTACATGCTGAATATACATGATGAAAATGTAAGTTCATGGCTGAGTCTGAAATATGATTCATGACTGAACCGGTTCTTCGAATGCATGATTGACATGAGAATTATATGCAGCTGAAACTGAGCATGCAAAAAGGGAAATTGTAAGGAGATTGGTACCTTAAGATGATTCTGAGTTTGCGGAGAAAAGATGAGGGTACTTTTTCCACATATCTGATTCTTCTTCCCAAATGGCTCTCTCAACGAACTGATCCCACAAGAGAACTTTGACCAAGGGAACTTCTTCGTTCCTTAGTCTACGAACTTGTCGATCAAGACTTTTGACTGGAATTTTCTTGTAGGAAAGACTTTTTTGAACATCTATACTCTCTACATATCCTCAAGGGTCTGAGTGGTCTTTTCTGCTTGACTTGTACTGAGGTGAACTTGGGTACCAAGACCCTTCTGAAAAGCTTTCCAAAAGTAAAAGGTAAACTGAGTACCTCTAGATGAAATAATGGATAATGGAGCACAATGCAACCTAACCAACTCTCTAAGATAGAGCCCGGGATAGTCCTCGGCAGAATAAGAAGTATAGACTGGCAAAAATGAGCTGATTTGGTCATTCTATCCATAATGAACCAAATCGAACCATGTTGCTTACGAGTACGAGGCAAACCTGTCACAAAATCCATGTTCACTTTCTCCCACTTCCAAGTAGAAATACTGAACCCCTATATAGACCCACTAGGCTTCTGATGTTCAATCTTAACTTGCTGACCAGTGGAGCTCTTAGCTACAAACTCTGTAATATCTCTCTTTATCCCACTCCACTAATAGATTTCCAGCAAATCACGGTACATCTTTGTGGCACTTAGATGAATGGAGTAACACGCACCATGCGCTTCTACAAGAATTCACTATCTCAACTCATCAACACATGGCACACACAATCTACCCTAGCAACATAATATACTATCTCCCCCTTGGGAGAAAACCTTAACTTTCTGATCTCTGACTGACTCTTTTAGCTTTCCTAGACTAGGATCCCTATCTTTTTTTTCTGTCACTTCGGTAACCAAAAAAGATTCCAAACTATTCTAAACCCAAACACTATCCTTAGATGAATCAACCAAACAAACACCAAATCTGGCAAGCTGATGAACTTTCTGAGCTAACCTTTTCTTATCATCCTCTACATGAACAACACTACCCATAGACAATCTACTTAAGGTATTTTCTACTACATTGGCCTTTCCTGGGGGGGGGGGGGGGGGGGGGGTACAAAACACTCATATCATAATCTTTCAACAATTCTAACCATCTCTTATGGCACAGATTCAAATTTTTCTGCAAACACACATACTGCATGCTTTTGTGATATATGAACACATCAACATGTACACCATACAAATAGTGTCACCAAATCTTTAAGGTAAACACAACAGATGCTAACTCAAGATCATGGGTAGGGTAAGTTTTTTTATGGGGCTTACACAACTTTACCCCTCTACATTAAAACATATCCCAACCCAAGTTTAGAAGCATTATAGCATATAACAAATTCGTTTGAACCATCTGACAATGTCAAAACTGGGGCTATAGTGAGTCGAGTCTTCAACTCCTGAAAGCTCTTCTCCCAAGAATCTGATCACTAAAATTTAACTTTCTTCTAAGTCAATCTATACATGGGGGATGCAATAGATGAAAATCCATCAATAAACCATTGGTAATAGCTAGCCAAACCTAAAAAACTCTTGATATCTGAAGGAGAGATAGATCTGGGCTAGTTTCTCACCTCTCCAGCCTTTTGAGGATCAACTCTAATGCCATTATCAGAAATAATATGGCTAAGGAAAGCTACTAATCTTATCCAGAATTCACACTTACTGAATTTAGCAAACAACTGATGGGCTCTAAGAGTCCGCAATACTATTTTGAGGTGATTTGCATGATTATTTTTGTTAGAGAGTAGACAAGGATGTCACTAATGAAGACTATGATGAACATGTCCAAGTACTACTTGAACACTCGGTACATCAAGTCCATAAAGGCTGCTAGGGATTCGTGAGACCAAAGGACATGACTAGAAATTCAAAGTGACCATATCGAGTTCTGAAAACTATTTTTAGAATGTCACATTCACTGACTCTGAGCTGATGATAGCTGGATCTGAGGTCTATCTTAAAAAAATAATTGGCACCCTGAAGTTATTCAAACAAGTCATCAATTCTTGAAAGTGGGTACTTGTTTTTTATTGTAACTTTATTTAACTAATGATAGTTGATACACATTCTAAGAAAAACATCTTTCTTACGCATAAATAGGACTGGTGCACCCATGAGGAAATGTTGGGCCTAATGTATCCCTTATCTGATTGATCTTTCAACTGTTCTTTTAATTCCTTGAGTTGGGCTGGAGCCATTTTATATAGCAGAATAGAGATAGGCTGAGTATCTAGAAAAAGGTCTATTCCAAAGTCAATTTCCCTTTTGGGAGAAACTCTAGAAGATCTTCAGGGAACACATCTAGAAATTCCCTCACTACTGAAACTGAATCAAGGTTAGGAGTCTCAGAATTAGAGTTTTTGACTCAGATAAGATGATAAATACACCCCTTGGTTATCATTATCCTCGCCCTAAGGTATGAAACAAGCTTGCCCCTAAGAGTTGTAGTACTACCCCTCTATTTAAGGACTGGTTCATTTGGAAACTAAAAATAAACTACTCTTTTTCTACAATCAACTAAAGCATAGCATGAATAGAGCCAATCCATGTTGTAAATAACATCAAAATCTATCATCAATAACTCTACAAGATCCACTGAAGTGACTTTCTGAGATATTGTGACCAGACAGTTTCTGTATACCTGCCTGGCTACAATAAAGACACCTATTGGGGTAGATAATGAAAGAGGCTCTACTAGGATTTGGAGACTCACTCCAAAGTTGACGGCTGTATGAGGGGTTACAAAAGAAAGAGAAGCTCCAGGGTCTAATAAAGCATAAATATTTAAATAAAAAATCTATAATGTACCAGTAACTATATCAGGAGAATTTTACTGATTCTATCAGGACGGAAGGGTATACAATCTTTTTGGATGCTGACCACTGGCAGCACTGGAAGCAGCACCCTGCTGAGTCGAGCGGCCGACTAGAACTAATGATTGATGGGACTGACTCTATTGGTGAAAATTCCTACCTTTCTGAGCAACTACCTAAATCCGATGGCTTGGTTTGCCATATCCAAAGCATACATCACTGCTAGTTCTACACTCACCCTAATAGTTTCTACCATATTTCTAGCAAAGAGGACTTGTATGAGCACTGTTCACACTACCTTGGGACTTAAATCCTGGCGCCCTATCCTGATTATCATTTTTGAACTTGGGTACAGGGTCACTAGCTTAAGATAGAGCTGGGACTAAGGATTTTTTATGAAACTGAGGATGGTTACTACCTTCTGACCTTGGCTGATTGAAATTAAAGTTACCCATTATATCCTTCTTGTTCTCTCTCTCTCTCTCGTTAGTCTTCTACTCCTTAATCTGTTGAGCATGAACCATCAACCTAGACAAGTCTATCTCCTTTATTAGCATTGCGGTCCTACACTCCTTGACCACACTTTCAGATACCTAGACACAAACTTGCACATCTTAGATCTACTATCAGCTACCACATAAGAAGCATACCTAGCTAACTGAGTAAACTTGAGTGAATACTCTTTCACACTCATGTTGCCCTACCTCAAGTTAATAAATTGTAACACCTTGGACTTTCTCAGTTCCAATAGGAAGAATTTATCTAAGAAAGTTGTAGCAAACTCTTCCCATTCTATAGGCCCTGTATCTACGCCACTATCTACCTTCCACTACTTAAAACATGTATGAGCCACATTTTGCAACTGATAGGCAACTAACTCAGCACTTTCACTAGTAGTTACCCCCATAATATCTATTACCTTCTGGACAATGTCTAAGAATTCTTGCAGATCCTCTTTAAATTTGGATCCCAAAAATAAAGGAAGATTCATTCGGGTGAAGTCCTAAATCCTAGTTGCGGCGGTATTAGCCACAATATTAGTCGAAGCAACGACTGGTGTATTTTAAGCTTCTATAGAGTAAGCTAGAGAGGTGATGCGGCTTTGAACTCTGTATGAGAAATATGCTTATTCAGGAGATCTTCTTGAATGGGCAGAGGTATTGGTTGGTTTACGTTTTTTCTTCCAATTGTCATTTTGGCAGACATGAACTATAAATGAAAGAAAGAATAGATTAGACAGAGAGTTTAACATGAGCTCATGCTCAATCGCACTACATGAAATACTGAAAAAGGGAAACTTTTCTTAAATGCCTTGTAGCCTTTTGTCCATAAGTGTGGTGTGCTTCACACCCATGAACAAGACTCTACTTGACATGACTTTTAGACTTCCTAGGACACTTTAAAATCATAGGCTCTGATACCAAGTTTGTAATGCCCCGAGAGTACACCCTGGGTGCCACATGGTGCTTACAGTCCCAGGGGACCACAAGCTAACCCATGAGCTAGTTCCATCTGTGAGCATTAAATAGTATAATAACATATGCAGAATTCAACTGAGGAATGCCATAAGGTTTTAGCAACTGAAAACCATACTGAATCATGTATTCTGAAAAATAACTATATGAAACTGATAAAATAAATATAAACTGACTGACTATCTGAAATGTACGAAAGCCTCTAAACTGATTGAATATGAGTTGATGGGACAGGCCCTAACTAACTCCAACTAACTACTTAATTGAAATCATGAAATAAAATAGTCTATTCTCAAAGTATAAGGACTCACCACTTCTACGACTGATAATTTGGGAAGTCTATGCGCGATCCGGGAATTGGGCATCCGAACCTATGATATGATACATCATAGAGCAAGAAAAGAGTATGTGATCAGTACTTTGAATGTATTGGTATGCTAAATAAGGTAGGCTGATATGCATGGTTTTATGAACATGAATAATAACTATGAGAATATATATAGATAACATGAAGTACTAAATCAAGTGCATGAAATTTATAGATATTGAGGATACGTGAAATTAGTAAGTGCCGAGGATTTATGACCAAGCATATAACATGTTCTAAATATAATATGTAAATTTTGAAATACTAAAATCTGATAACTGAATCACTAGTATCTATATGCTATGGTCAAGCAACTGAAACTAAATTACTGAACTTATTACTGGACTAAGACTGTGGGAGGTATCACCTAACCGACATGCCTCAGTCTGAGCTAATCGGGGTCCAACCTATAACCCCAGTTGGAAGGGTGTCAATAGCGTGCCACGGGTACTAATACTGGCTGTGTAGATCTACTATACTGATGTACTGTCCTAAAGGACTAAGGGTGTCAAGCCTAAACTGACGGGTGACCCTTGCGCGGTAGTCAAGCCTAATCTGTTGGGTGACTCCTCATATCCTATGCTTGCTACATAGTTCTGGAGTATATGGACTGCTACTAATGACTCTACTTATCCGACAGGGAAGCCGCCATCCCTGCACTCGCTCGGTACTAAATCTTACTACCAACAGAATTGACTTAAAATGCTGAGCTGTTCTAAGTTTAATTGATTCTGAGGACTGACTGAACGATAATGCTCATAACAAATTCTGAAACTATTCTCGAAGATACTGAGACTAGGTAAACCACTAAGCTTTTAGGTATTCATAACCCCCAGGACTCAATAGCAATAATAGTAAAATAATACTTAAGCTTAGAGGACATAACATGAAACCTTTTATCAAATATTCATTCTTGTAGGCGTTTTATCAAACACTTAATATGCATGGTTTAGGCTAAAAATGGGAATAGTATAAAACTTGGAGTAATTTTACAATTTCCACATTAACAACACTTAATCAAGATTTAATTCAGAAAATAACAATATTAAAACATGTGGCGTTTTATAATGACAACAATGTTCATGTAAGCATGGTATGGAATCAAGATTCATGGAGGCTCATGGTTGAAATCACAATTTGAAATTATAATAACTTGAAAAGATCATAACTTTGTATCTAAATTAGATACTTGGGCTCCATGGGTGAAAGGAACCCATGGATGAACACTTAACATACTTGGGTTGATGAATTCGTGAGAATTGATGTTGAGTTCTTGATATTTTATCTTGAATTTTGAAAGCTAGAGTTTGTTCTTGAAAGAGAATTAATTTCTTAAAGATTACTTTGTGAATAATGGGGCATATAATGCCTTTTTAGGTTTTAATCCCATGTTTAGAAAGATTTTAGGGCCTTGGGACAAGACCAAATGGACCCTGGAAATTAAATCGCGGAACTGGGATAAATCCTAATTTTTGGCCCCAACACGATGCGGTGAAATCGCGTCGGGCAACTTGAAAAGGGACAATCCTCAATTTTTCCATCGGTGTGAGGCGGTGATATCGTGTTGTGCCACTATAAATGGACGATCCAAAACTAGAACTTTGGTGTGACGCGATGGCAATCACGGTGACTCACTGGAAATTGACAACTGCCAAAAGTACTTTTGGCGTGATGCGATGTCTATCGTGATGACACACTGGAAAAGGATGAATGTCATTCTTGGGATCACCGCAATGCGGTGCTACTCATATTAGGCTACTGCTTTCACTAAAATTTCTATAACTTTTCACCCGAGTATCGAATTTGGAGAAATTGGTATCATTGGAAAACTAATTTAATTTCCTACTACTTAGTGGGTTGTGAGCTGGAAAATTCTTAGTAGAGCAAAAGATATGCCCTTTTGAAGTTGACTAAGGCCACATTCTTATACAAAATTCAATTGATAAGGATTATTTTGATTCATCTAACAACTGAAGTTATTTGAGACCTTAATATACATCAAACTAACTCGTAAAACTATTAAAGAACCACAATGTACTATGCATGCTCTTGAAACATGGTGCTAACATGGGTTTGAGTTTTTGGGGTATTACAAAATGACATTTGGTTTAACAAAGGAAACAAAATAACACAAAGAAACATGCTCCTTAGGAAAGAACCGAGTTTTGAAGAAAATCCTAGAAGTTAATTTGACATGTATTAACAAGAGGCAAATAAAATGATATGCTCATCAAACGTAGACATCATCCAAAATAAATAATCAACATAAGCGAAACATGTATGGGCCTCAAATGATGCAATAAGACAAGGGAAAACATAATATAAACCAAACACAAGCCCGATGAAGGCAATATAAAGAGTATATCACAAAATAAGCCCAACAAGGGCAATGTAAACATCAAAAGAATATATCAAAAAGTTAATATTATAGACCAAGAATAAAATTTCCTACCCCTAATAAACTACATTACATTATCTCTAATGCAAAGAATAAAGAAATAGAGAAAGAAAGAGTAAGGACTTCTGAAAGCGCAGTAAGCGCATGTATCTGCATAAGTAGCGGTCTGTATCTGATCATCATCTTAACTACAAGGAGCCTCCTTAGACTGGGCTCTTGTGACTGTATATTTACATGATGATCCCAAAAAGGCTACAACTAAAACTAGAACTAACTAGTCAGGCATGTTTATCATTCTATGAAAATTGTGCTAAAACCTAAATCTATTGGGCCTCCGCCCACCACATACCTAAGTCAAATCCTACCTCACCTCCCTCGATATTGCTCCAAACCAAATCAATAAATAGTATGTTTGGGTCAAGAAAAACCTAAGTTTATGTAAAATAGTCATAAATAAAAGATAATCAAGTTTATACCAATTGGAATTCCACCTGAAGAATAGTAACCTTGGCCTTGATAGTAGCAACTGCCTCACTATCCTGTTTTGCCTCAACTATTGCTAATCTCTACTCATAGTCTTGCATAGTAACAAAATTTTCTTATTGCATTCCTTTTGAGATTCTTTCAGGGCTAAGAGGTTAGCCCATGTATATATTCATGAGATAGTTCATCTCTACGATATACCAATTTCTATTATCGCAGATGGAGGTTCAGTGTTCATATCTTACTTTTAGAAGGCATTTTAGGAGACGTTGGGTACTCAGGTTAATCTTAGTATAAATTTTTACCCCAGACCAACAGCCAGTCAGAATAGACTTTCAGGTTTTGGAGGATATGATCTAGGTTTGTGTTATGGACTTTGGAGGTCAGTGGGAGCAACATCTAGATTTGGCAAAGTTTGCACATAATAGTAGCAACCATTCCAATATTGAGATGGATCCCTTCAAGGTTTTATATGGCATGCATTGTCGCTCTCTTATTAGTTGGTTTGAGGTTTTTGAGGTTATACCTTGAGGTACAAACCTGCTTCATAAATCTTTGGATAGGGTTTGATTATTCAGTATATACTTTGAGCAACTTTTCCACGACTCAAACCTGGTCCTAGTCATGATGGGTATCTCAAGTCTGCCATGGACCAGAGACCACCTACTTTGCCTAATCAAATAGAACAAAATACACTAGCCGTGGCTGAATTTCAAACATATAACAAGATAGATAAAGATAATCTCAAGAAATCTAAAATATATCAATAACCAAAACCTAGTTCACAGTAATCCAAAAAGCCTCTAACTAAACTAAATCAACCTAAGTTGGGACATGTCCCCGACGATAGACAAAAACAATTTAAAGAAAAGTTTATGACAATAGATAAACCAAGAAGCAATTACCTTTCAGAAGAAGGAGGATCACTACTTCAAGCTGACTGCTGACAGTCCAAAAATCCTATCACTGCGCAGAAAAAGTAGAAGTGTCTCCATTTCCTCCCTCGCGTGGGATATAACATCCAAAGATAGTTAATGGGTTGAGCACTAGCATGTAACTCAGAGATACGAGGTAAAATAATATCATGATCAACAGTTCAAAATCATTCAAAATTAATGCACACAACCATATGCAAATATATATATATATATAGCACATGCCGAGGTGGGGGACAAGGCTTAGCAAGAACTTTAAGTCCTTAACTTGGAATGTGTAGCTCAGCGGTCATAAGAAGGCACCACGAGCTATATAGGTTTAGCTCTCCCCCAGATGAAAGGAACCTAGTGCATGTAGCCGCAAGAACTAGAGAATAATCATATGTACATATGTACTATAGGGGACTCGAACCTCCCCTTCATTTATTAAGGGTGACTTAAGCACCTATTCATTTAATATAGGGGACCTGAACCACCTAATAATTTAATAAAGGGGACCCAAACCACCCAAGCATCTAGACTCTCGCGCTGGAAAATATGGTTTCCGGTACTGGTCCCTCGGTACCTCCACTTTCACGGCCCATCTATACAACCTCTTTAAGCCCAATTAAAACACTTTTCACACATTCCCATTCATTGATCCAATTCATTCATTAAGGCATACCATTAGTATCATCATACCAACTTCATATACAAGCTAACATTATCATGCCGTATTAGTTATCCATTGTGTGGGAGAATTCATGACCCCCTACGTTCAATTATTCCTCCATACAGAGGATTCACAAACCCGAAGGTTCAACTGAAAATTGATTCACATTTCAAATGCCTTTTATGTTGTACAATGGTTCAAAAGGTATTTTCAATGTGCATGTACCTATATTCAAAACCAGTTTCAAAATATTGCGTTGAGGTTATACCAACTCAATTATAAAAATTTACAAAATTGGGAAAAACTATGTCCCCTTAGTTTATTCACCATTCCATGCTTCCCACAAGTTCAAAACCGTAAATAAAGCATGAACAATACATATCAAAATCATGGGAATCCAATTTAAGAAACATTTATTCCTAAACCCTCAACCCATATCAAAACCCATGTTCAATTCCATATAAAAAATCATATAATTTCATGCCTTAAAGTAAAACAAGTTTAAGGGTAGAGTCACATGCCTGAGATATTAAGAATAACGAAGAGAATTCACCGTTGGAGGCTCTAATAAATCACCCTTGAGAAACCTTAGGTGATTTTTGACTTGGAGATTTGAGAGAGAAAAAAAAGTGTTTAAGATTATGTTATGGATGATAACGGAGCCTCAAAAAGGGTTTTAGGTCGTGGGTCACAATTGGAGACACTACAACAAATTTTATTATTTGGGACGAATTATTTTGTCACTTATAAGTCATATTTGATCACAAAAGATTTAGAGTGACGAGAAAAAATTTATCAATCAATCGTCTCCAAAAGTAGGTCGCTAAAAGTAGACAACGACGATTTAGTGTTTCGTCACTAAAAAAATTAAATTGGCTACAAAAATAAAAAAGTGTCCCCAAATGTGTAACATTTATGATGAATCTATTTGTCATAAAAATATAGTTTTTTTGTAGTTGATGATATGCTTTTGTCACTAAAAAGTTATCAATACCGATAAATTTTTATCGTCACTAATTATTTAGTTCAATCAATGACGACACCAATTGTTGCTAGAGTTATATATATTTCGTGGTTGAACAAATGTATTTTCGTCGCTATTGAAAACTTTTTGTATACAACAAAAATTTTTGTCCTTAAATGTCTGAATTAGTGATAAATTTATTATTATAACAAAGATTAATAATTTTGTAGTTAAATCTACCATTTTGTCACTAAAAATAGTATTTTTTTTTACTGACAATGTAGAATCGTCACTAAATTATTATGATTACTGACAATTATTATTGTCATAAAACATAAAATTAATTTGTATCAAATAAATAGAAAGATATTGAGATAATACATATGTCATTAAATATAGTCAAACTTATGACGAACTAGTTTATTTCATGATAAAAATATTTGTCTTGAAAAGTCTAATTTAATCGTTGCTAAAAGTTATCTTTTAAGATAAAATCTTTTGTTATCAATTACAAGAAAATGCTTAATTATTTCATATTGATATTATTTTTTAAATTAGAATTGAATGAATCAAAAATAAAATTTATAAAACATGTCATATTGATAAAACTCACCCATAATCATACAATTAATGAAACTACAAATATACTAAGGTAATATCTCCTCATAGGGCAAAGAAAAGTAAAACAAGTCCAGCATAAAGAAAATCTAACTTAAATATAGTTCTAAATAATACTCCTATCCTAAACTAAGGCAGATATGTAGAGGTTTCTTCCAAAGTTTCAATAACGTGTTGAGCTTGCAATTAGTCTTCATTAAACTCACTTTTACACCCGTGGAAAAGAGAAGAAAATTAAGATTGATGATGATACTACACTGAGACAACAAACCTTAGATCAATACTACACAAAGACACAAACCATTGCAGCAAAAACACAAAAATGAGGAAAGTTAAATAAGATCAAGGCCACAACATCTCAACTTGCACTATCAAGAGATGGGATGATGAGCTGAAAAGGAGAAAAGAACAAGAAGATAGTGCTGAAAAGAGTGAAAACCAACAACAAAAACACATGGAAAACACCCAAAATCAGAATGTAATGAAGGACAAAACTTCTATACAATAAGACACAGTTCTAGATACAAGTCACAAAACCACCAAGGATGCTTTAAATCATGACCAGGTGGACACAAGCAAAGGAATAAACAAGTTATAGAAAGGTAACACCAGTTTGACACAAGACCAAGAACAATAGAAAAAGAAAAAAAGAAGAAGAAAGAAGACTAATGTTAAACAACAAATGCGGCAGCAACACTAAGAAAAAATGTACAAACCAAGAGCGTCACCAAATACTCAAAAAATCTTTAAGAATCAATTTGATATACTTGAACCACTAAGCACCCCAGGTATGGATTTAAATTCTTATGTTCCTAGTATTTCAGCTGGTTTAGCCGCTGGTGATGTATCTGGTGAAAAAGAGGTGCTATAATAGTGTCCCACCTCACCTGTTTCACCTGTATGTTTTTATGATAAACGTGATGATGGTGTGGAAGGAGTTGAAGGGTGTTTTACAGGTTTGCAGAAAACAAATGAAGGGGATAAACACCAACATCTTGATGATGTGGTTGTTGGTAGTGATCCCAAGGATTGTGAAATTGAAGATGAGTCACTTGCACCTACTGATATAGTCAGTTCTAATGACTAGTTAAGTAGGGAAGAAGGTTCTAGCAAGGAAGCAAAATAAAATGGGGAAGAAGAAGTCAAAAAGGAAGGATAGGGATAAGAAACGAGATAATCAACACAAAAGTCAAAAGAGATTTTATCTTGTTACATAAAATAATTTATATATTTAACAAAGAAAAATTAAATAGAACTTATCATATAAATTTATGTTACCTCTAACCTTGACGGTGTTGGGCTAATAAGAAGTTGCATTTTTTTAAGCATTTCCTCTTAGCGTGCTGCTACAGTATTCAATTGAGAATTTAATACTTTGATCTGTGATTGTTGGTCTTGTATCTGTTATTGTTGGATTTCTACCACCCTCAGTCTGGGAACTAGACTGAGAAATAAAAGGTATCAGGATACCTAATAGAACAACAAAGGCATGACTAATGAGAGCATCGGTAAGAATATAACCATGTTATTGGATTCTCCCAAATAAAAATTTCTATACTTAATACCTAACTCACCCAATAGTTGTGTGTAGTAGTTTACGAACACACCGGCAACCATATTAAGGTCATTATACACTTGTTAATTGTCATTTTCCAATGCCTTCACCTGACAGAGGCTTGTATATTTCTTTTGTTGCCTTTGGATGTTGTTTTGCACCCTCCTTATTGATTTAATGAATATTGGATTAATGTTCTCTAGGTTATATATTTATGAATAAGACATAAAAAAGGCATGAATATAAAGGACCAAGAGTTTTCTTGTATATTCATACTGTAATTTCAATTATTTGCATGAAGAAGAAGTTACTCTTTTCGATCATCTCTTTATTTAAGTTTTCATTTTGCAAATTCTCTTTGTGGAACTGGAATAGACTCCAAATGTTTTGACTCCATCTTAGCAGTGTTATCAAAAGTGAAAAATGCAAAAAAGTTCTAAGTTCAGATGGAAAGTATTCATACAATAGTGCAGACCTACGCTTATCTGAACACGTTTGATACTTAAGTTACTGGTTTTATCTTCAGATATTTCCAACAAATTTCATTTTAGACACTTAAACTATGGCTTCTAAAAAAATAGGGGACAAGAAAATTATCATATGAAGAAGGGGATCTAACTGATTAACTCTGTACTTTTACATGGGCTTCTTTTTTCTACCACTAAGAAAGATGATGAAAGAAGGAAAGAGGTTTGGAAATATTGGGCAATGTGGTCTCTAGGGTATAGTTGCCTATTTTGGTAGAGATCTTTGTCTATTTTACTAACCACAAGCATAGGGAAAGAACATTATGCTTTTGTAGTATGCATTTATTAACGTGTAGTATCTACCCTAGAAATATTGGATTGTGTGAACTCCATGTAAACCATAAACATACAAGAATATAACACACGAAAGCTTAACAGTCATTTCTTGGAGAAACAACCCTAAAAAGGGTGTTTACGGTTAAATATAACACATATATTATAAGAAGTCCGTACAAGACATCACCAACACTTAAATGAACCACATGAACTAATTAGTTCCTATGGATGTCAATTGGGATAAAACAACAAGTTTGGCCAGCTCCCTTTTGGTATACAAAATAGAATCGATAAGCCAGACAAGCTTAGAAGATTATTTTTATTCGACACCTCACGGGTCTAAAATATTTTAATGTTGTGACATCCATAGAAATCAATCTCATGAGAAAGGTTTAATCTCGTTAGAATGAATCTTATGATAAAAGAGGATGAAGAAGCACCAGGCACACCTCTTGATAATGTTGAATTACATAGGATCATATAACTCAAAGCTATGAACAAATTGAAGAAAGTGGCTTAAGATGGAGAATCACCTGACACACTTTTGTTTTCATGTTTGGTTAAGATAATGCTTGTCTTAAAATAATACACGTACAAAGTCAACAATTATTTTCTCAAATGTGTGCTTTTCGAAAACAATTAGGCTAATGTTGATGGAAATGGAACCATACACTATGAAGAGTTTATCACAACAATAATGCACATGAACAAAATGGATAGAGAAGAACATATTTACAAAACATTTCAATATTTTTATAAGGATTGCAGTGGGTAAGTTTCATAATGCAGTTATTTATTTTTATTTTATTCTAATAATACTATTATCGGGGTCAACTAAGAATACTTTTATTGTTATATTGAGTACCTGTTACTTTCCATTATGTCATATTTATGTAACAACAAGGAGGAAAAAGAAGAAAAATAAAATGAGAAAAAGACGAAGATCCAGAGTAAGAATAATTTTTATGTTACGTTCTTTTTTATATTTTCACTTGAGTTATAAAATTCGACGTACTCCCAACCCACATTTCTTCTTAGCTCGAGTAATGCTTAAACTATATACACAAATATCATCTAAACTAAAGTAGGGATCAAGAATAATACATTGAATTTCTCTTTATTAATTTTCTTATAGATTGAATTTTCACATTGTTTCCTATAGTATATTCAAACTGACATAGTATGTAATTGTTTCTTGTAGATGACTGAATATGAATATCAAAAACTAACAAGGTACAGAGATATGGAGAAGAATACTAGTCTAGAAAAAGAAAATAGATACAGTAAGTTTGCTCTAGCTAAGCTAACAACATTAGTATATTTTATTTGAAAAACAAGGAACATAGTATTATGGTTATAAAAAATTCCTAAGTCTCAAGTAGTGATTAGATGGGTAAATCAGGAGTGTCAATCTAGATTCCATAAAAATAAAAGCATGACACACTGGATACCCAAATTTTGGTAGAAACCATATAAGTATATATGCAGTATTAGTTTAAATTAGAATTGATTTGTTTCCTCTCTTTGTTTGTCCTCTCCCCTCTCTTCTAAATCACTTTCAACAGAATAGGCACACTTAATTTCTTTTTGTTTTAATTTTTTTTGATAAATCAATAAGGGAAACAAGAAAAAGAAGAGCGTGTAAAAGAAAGTACCCTAAATTCCAACAAAATCTGGTTCCTGAAATTGCCTGCCATCTTGCCCCAACTCGTGACAGCACCCCTATAAAGATCTTGAATGTTAATAAAAATCACCATATACAATAAAAAATACAGTCTGCATATATTTTACCCTCCCCAGACCCCACTTGATGGGAATACACTGGGTTTGTTGTTGTTGTATACAAGAAAAAAAATATCAAATCTTATAATAAAAAATACAAAAATCACAGAATACATAGAGGTACAAGACTAAATCTGTAACTAAATGAAGATGGAAGAAATCAACAAGAAAGTTGGAAAGCATATACAACATAAACGCAGCTCTTAAACAAGGCAACAAAACTATTCATTCACATTTTGGAAAAAATAAAGAAGATCCAAGATATCCATAGATTCAAATACCATTCTATACATAAATAAGAAAAAAATCAAAGAAACCTTTCTTGGAATGGAGAACTAGAAATTTTTTAACGATTTGGAGGAGAGAGTTTCCATAGCTAGAGACGATTTTTCAATAGAGGGGTTGATTTAGGCGATAGTGTTTTCATAGAGCCGAATTTGAGAGGGGCAGTTTGAGAATTTTTTTTGGTTAATGGGCAGTTTGGGAATTGAGAGAGCTGACTCTTTCAAGTGGGTTTTTATTATTTTAATTATTATAATAATTATCAAAAGAATTAAATAAATTTATATTTTGCCTTTACACTTTATAAAATAGTGACACACATTTATTTTTAATAATAAACATTAATTTATTAAAATTTTAGCGACCTCATGAGGTTGCAATGCTTAAAATTCATTATTATTTTGACTCTAACTTTTCCCGCATTTTATTTTTGACCTCTTGAAGTCCCTAATATTGTATCATTGAATTTATTTTATTATTTACCCACTTCACGGGTTCTATTTATTTAGAAATAAATTAAAAAGATAAATTGAGGGGATAAGCGACCTCATGAGGTCTTTAATTTTTGACCTATTTTTGAGGTCTCTTTTTACAGGTTTTTAGTAGTGTTTAGTCCTGAGACTTCGACGAATCGTTATGTTGGTGTCATGTTTAATATCCAATCACCAATTATTGTAAGGGTAGCCAACAGAGAGAGACCTTTACAGGATTCTAGTGGAAGAGTAACAATATCAGATGATGGAAATCTTATAATCTTGAACTCAAAAAATACGAGTATATTCACCAGCTATGAAAAATTACACTGTACCTCTTAAATACTGGAAACTTGGCTTTAAGACAGCTCCAATGGGAGAGTTCTCTGGAAAAGTTATTGGGATCCTTCAGATTTTTTCTTATAGTCCATGAAAATTGTCATTGATAAATATACTTTTACATTTACGTGAGAGGTGGCTTTACTCCTTAAGACATGGAGAAAATGTTGGCATTGAGGACAAGGGTATATTGTGCATGGTTGCACTTTTAGTGATCTTCGCACAATATTAGTTGATGTTGCAAAGATGATGCTCGAAGGATAAATTCCATGACCTTATAATAGCCTATCAAAAAATGCGAGCCAACTCTGTGTATGATCGATAAGAAACGTGCCCAACTAGATACAAACTAATGAATATCTTTCTGAAACTTTTTAAGTTGTATGGGAGCAAATCTCAATGATGTTTTAGCTCAACTAGATACATGTTATGTTTGGTTGCTAGTTAGCAGGTCAGTAGTTCAAGTATAACATTAATGTGGTTGTTTGGTTATTAATTTAGAAATAATTTGAAATAACCTCTCTATCTATTTGATTAGATTAATTGCAGGTTAAACCGTGATGATAATACCATCGTTACTAATTGTTTGAATTATTAGTTATAAAAACTATTGACACAATTAGATATAAAATTTTGTGGCTAAAATTTATAATATGATAGCTTCAAACTTTAATTAATTAGTTGATCATATTTAACTTCGGCCTACTTAAAATGTTTATCACATGTACAAGATTAACATACTTACTGTACACCTTCCGAAAAATTTATTCAATTAGTTCACTTCAACCTTCACACAATTAGATCGAATCTTATTTTCTATAGCTATATCAATTTACAATGAATTTTCTATAATCATAAAAAAAATAGTCAAAGATTAATTTATATTTAGCTACGAAATTTTTTTCGTAGAAAAAAATAGTTAAATTATTCAGCTACAAATTTTAAATTGTCACTACTTAAGGATGACATATTTTGTGACAAAATTATGTTGTCACTGAATCACAGATTGATTAGAGACAATAAAATGAACGTCACTAATTGTTTATAGTATTAGTGACAAAAATTGACGTGACAATTAAATATCAAATTTTGTAGCTAAAACTTACAATATTTAACTACGAACTCTAATTTGTCGCTATTGAAACAACTTATTTATTATGACGATTTTTTTATGTGTCTAAAATTGTAACTAATTTGTGACAAATAATAGTTTGTCACGAATTGAATACATTATTAGTGATAAAAAGGAGTTTCACTGAAAACATAAAATTCGTCACTAATGGTACTTAATAAATGGCGCCAAAATATTTTTTGGTAGAAAACTTTTGAGGACAAAACTTTGCTATGAAATTTTATGTATCGTCACTAAAAGTATGTGCTTCATGTATTTAGGTACGAAATATAATTTTCATCATAAAAAGTCAATAATTAGTGACGAATTCCATTTCGTAGCTAGAAAATTCGTAGCTATATATCAATTTTGTTGTAGTAAAAAGGAAAAATGTCAAAAGTTCCCTTAATTAAAAGCTAAAAAATTATCGTTGGTGACTATGGGTCACTATACGACTCGTTACCATGAGTCGTAGTATGGACAGTAGCTTAAGGGCCCCTCACTGGTGATCCTACAACTTTAACCATACTACTCGTCAAGTGACCCTACGACTCGCAGGGTCTAGTCGTAATGAAGACAAAAACATTTGGATACACACTAGTCAACCCACTGTCATGACCCAACTTCTCAGGTCATGAGGGCGCCTGCCATAATCCAATAGCTGACAAACTAACCCATAGTCCAGAACGGCTAGTAAAAAACTACTCAATAATATATGTAAAAAAATGTAAAATATATGAAATAAAGATCAATATATAGAGGAATCCCAAAACCTGGTGGTATCAGTACAAGAGCTTCTAATATAAAAAGAGTACAAAAGTGAAGTATCAAGAAAAATACAATAATACAACTTATCTTCGAATACAACTTAGAGACTAGTCTAATACATAAGAGAGAGATAAGTAATACTCCAAATATCAGGAGCTCACTCAAAGTCTCTGAACTAGGGATGCTCCGCACGATGCACACATCAACGACAATAATCCATACTATGATCTGCAGGCTGCAGAAGTGTAGTATGAGTACCAAATGAATTGTACTTAAAAGGAAACTGCCAACTGATCTCCAAAGATAAATAAGATGTATATAGCATATAAATAGAACGGAATCTACACCCAAGAGCCTAGAAATCATATAACTAGTCAATGAGAATTATAAGGGACAATAATCCTTTTCATGTCTAAGAGTCTAACATAATATGACTAAGGAAGTATTAGGGTCAACTATCCTATTCCAGCTACATTTAATATACATCAATGCTATACCATATATCTAGGGCAATATACGAATAATGAGCAAAAGAAAAATATATAGTAATATACAAGGTAAAGAAATGACTATACAATATGAACAAGGAAGTAAGAGATTTATGGTCGTACCATAGCTTTATACATCTAGATATATATATGCATATAAAAATTAGGCCATCTCAAATCATAATCTATATCGTCATATTCTCATTTAAGACCTCATTATAATACTTATCAAGATTAAAATACTATCATACATGGAGTTTCTAATCCATATGGCTAGACATAGAATAATCGTGCATAATAATGCAATCATAAGATTGGAGAGGCCAAAAACGTACCTTAAATCCTGATACCAGATCAATGACCAATCTTTCATAAGGTAGCCATAATAATGATCATAACAATGATAAAAACAATATCAATAACAAAGTGAATAACCGAATACTCTGGACAACCAAATACCTAGTCGAGCCTACGCATACCCCCACCGCCCCAGGCTCGAAAGGTTCAATCAACATACAATAACACAAGGAATATTCTTCTCCCATATCTATGCAACAATACTATACCGACTGATAGACATAAGTGCATACTGGTTATAGGCGATGCATATGTAGGAATGAATGCAAAGTAAACAATAAATATAACAATTGATCATAACTGTCCTCATCAGGACCATCATAGTCGTAATCTATCTCCGGACTTGCCATATCTCAATATATCATCAATATATCCACCATCCTTGCCTGGTATCAACATCATCCCAACAGTATCCTTCGACCTTGTCGGGTATCAACAGCATCACAATAGTATCCTCCGACCTTGTCGGGTATCGATATCATCACAATAGTATCCTCCGACCTTATCGGGTATCGATATCATCACAATAGTCTTTTTTGGCCTTGTCGGGTATTAATATCATCATAATAGTATCCTCCAGCTTTGTCGGGTATTAATATCATGATAATAGTATCCTCCTCCTTGTCGGTTATCAATATTATCACAATAGTATCATCTGGTCTTTTTGGGTATTAATATCATCACAATTACCATTACCGAATAAGATATACTAAAATACATATAAACATATATATATATCACCAAAGAATAAAAATCTAGTCAATACTTCCCAACTATTCGTTATTAGATAACTAAAGAGGGAAGGCAATAAGATACAAAAGGGTTAAGAATATTCTAACTTATGGGTCTAAAACCCTCATCTATTCTGCAAACATCAACAATCAAGGCCAAGTTATCCTACTCATAGTCAAGCCTAACATCCATATTCACACTCAACATATATCACAAATCATCTATGAAGAAATATAGACAAAAGCCTACCTCAAGGCCAAACTGCAAAACTTCACTTCATGCACCACATGCTCGTCTTTACTTTACAATCCTCAAAATGCCATCACACTATCAAAATCATAATCTACTCATCAATACGAGTCTAATGATCCCATATTGCATTATTATTCTTCGAGTCCAAAAACGACACCAAAACCCTAAGTGGGTCCCATATACAGAAAATGAGTTTCTGAGACCAGACCAATGTTCACACATTAATAAGGAATCATAACCCTCAAAGAGTGGGTGAAAACTAAGCATACTTTGGGCTAAAATCAAGCCCTAAGCTAAATTGGGGTTTTGGTTCCATACAAAGAAATTCAAGCATGAATTCAAGAAATTCTTACCTTAATCTTGAAGATAATCGCTATACAAGATGATAATAAGCTCCCAAGTCACCCTCATGACCAATTTTGAGTTATAACACTTATTTTGGGGTTTCTAGGTCTAAATGGTGAAGGAGAAATGCCCCAAATGCACTTGGAGCCTTTATATAGCCCCTATAGGTACTCAAATGTCGCTATTGTGATCCTATGGGCCAAGATAATGCTACTCATGATCGCTCACTCTTGGCCGCAATGGTGGTTGCACCAGATAACAAAAAACTCAAAAATAAGTTCTTGACCCTCGAAACTTATCCAAAATGTAAACAACATGATTCAATAATGAATTTTGAGTGTAAACCACATTTCAAGTCCATTGGAATCACAAAAACTTTCATTGGAGATTGTTTAGACAAAAATGGGGCCCATACCTATAGTTTTATTACTTTTCATAAAATCCGATTAATAGCCCAAGATAAGTATGAGATCCTTGGGACTTGAACCAAGGGTTCTCCCTAGCTTAAAATCAACACTCCAAACACGATGGCGAATTCATATTTTTAATCTGAGGTCATTTTGATTAAATATGGGTCCCACACCCATTCTTTCCAATTTTCAACTTTTTGACCAATAGGTCAAAATAAGCTCAGGTGCATTGGGACCCAAACCATAGGTCTACCTACACTAAAATTGATATTCTAGATCTGTTGGCATAGTAAAATTTGCATCCAAGATCATTTCATTGAAGTTTTTGCCTATGGTCATTTGGAACCAGTGAAGACTTCAAAATAAGGAATTGACTCTGAAAACCAAATGAACTACCCGATAAATAATCTGTCAGTCCCTGTAAGTCGTAAATGACTTGAGGAAGCTATGGAGAAGTTGAAATAGTGAATATAAGCATAAATATAGAAAATGACTAGAAGGTTCATGATAATATCCACTACTAAAAGGACTTTCATCTGCAAAAGTCAACAAATAGAAAGAAGCTCAAAAGCTCAAATGGATGAGGTACTGGCCCCGCATGCTCCAAGCATGATTTCCTAGATAAACTTAGCGGAGAGAAATAATTTGCAAGGGATTTTGCCAAAGGGATAACCACTAACTAATAAAACAAGCAACCTACTTTATATTAGCTCGAGGAAATGAAACATAGCCATAATATAGGAGTCATGCCAATCGAAAAATCACTAGTTGAAAATGCATATAACCCACTCCATATCCGTTGAAGGGCATGACTTATCTAGATGTACTCAAAATTTCTCAAGGCTAGAAACCTCACTAGTGAAGGCAAAAATGTTAGAAACTTGGAGAAACTCAACTTAAGCTAAGAACTAACCAATGAAATACTCCATCCAGGCAAAGAAATAGCCATATGCTTATATCATCGAAGAGAATTACTCCACCAAACCTTACTAGGGCGAACAAATACTGAGATATGGATTTTATGAATCCACCAAAGAACAACATCATTGAAGAAAAAATACCATCTCCAAACCAAGGTCAGAGTCATGACCACCACTAAAGAACCAACAACTCAAGCTAAAGAGTTTTTAATTTTCCAACTTAAGAACCGATCATAGGAAAGGCCACCTACCTTTAACTTTCTAACTTCACTAGAAAATACCATATCACACTAATAAAGGAGTATCCAATCTCCACACTAAAAACAAGGCAATCCATTATAAAGGAACGAGCCCAACATACCTTTGAGATAAATCCATGACATCTCAATATCAAATATAAAAATTTCTATCAGAAGAAGAAATAGCCATAAACAAAGAATGAACCTCAAACTGGCCCATCTCACAAATAAGTCATACCGAAAGGGATAGCCAAAACAAAATCCTTCATATCCCAGGAGCGAGTCTAAGGATCTCAAACTCCAAAATAGGCAACATAACTAAATTACCGACTCAAAATCCACAAAAACCATGGAAGGTCAGTTACCTTTGATACCATAACTTATCCCCAAAATAAATCTAATAATGCTAACCAAGAGGGAACTGATTCAACCTCACTGTGCTAGGGGAAAAAATAATCAAATTGGGCTATATCTACTCAAGCCACCAAATAGTATCACATGAAAATAAAAGTCTAACTAGATAACTCTAGTTTATACAGCTACCCAGCAAGAATCAAATTCATCATGTAACAACATCTAGTAATATCAATAACCTCACATAGTGGTAGCCATAGGAACATCAATATCAATATTAACATATTGAATAGGCAGAACCAAAGTGAATATCAATATCATGTACCACTCAATGGCCACAATAGGGCTAATGTGCCAAGAAAAATGGGACTCAACCCCAAAACCACACCAATAGGGGAAAAATATCAATATAGATCTAATCCATCCACTACTAAAAGAAATAAACCATGGAGTAGTAACATAATCATGGATTCAACAATAAGGCACATAATGACCGATATAAATTCATCAAGGCATATAATCATCAACGGGTATTAAAACCTCTATACATATAATAAGAGATAAATGTGGGAAATAAAAGCACACCAATCATGGTGACATTTGCAGTCACATGCCTAATGACATTGGAAAATAAATCTGAACGAGTCTAAATTAGATCAATTGACTGTATTAACAAAGACGCCAAGTGTATCTCTAACTGAAGATGTCACAATATCAAAAGCTGATCTAAGTTAAATGAATGGAATCTTATGTCAGGGACACACCCTTTACTAGTAGTCACCTTTTACAGAATATGAATCTTATAGAGTCTTCACAACTCGTTAGAATCAAGTGATAACTAAGGCAGAAGCAAAGGAAACTTTCACTAGTAACCCTATGATTAGGGCCATTCAACCCATAATGACACCTTACAACTTATATGATGAGGGCTTACTTGTTCTAAAATCATACTTTATAAATTTATTGAGTCATAACATTTAGTTCTAAACGATGTATTATGTTCTGTCTGTAAATCATGTTGTCTAAGAGTAGAAATGGCTCACTTTTATATCTGAAACCTGAAAGTTAAAATCTATAGCTAAAGGCTTTTATAAAGCAATGTATGAATAAAATTATGAGCCTTTACGCTTAGTTTCTAAATTCTGTTCTGTTCTTATTTACTCTTTTCTGTATGTTGTAGGAAAAATTTTCTTAAAAGCTATTTATTTACTTTTACTGTTAGGGAAATACTTTTAAAAAGTATTCTAAAAGTCTTTACTGTTAGGCTGCAGGAAATTCCTTTAAAAGCTTTCTGTAAGGTTACTCTTTTCTGTAGGGAGGTTTTTCTAACCGATATAAACCATGTGAGCTATCATGGAGTCCAATATCTAGTTCCCTTATGGGAAAACCTTACATTGGGAAGAGGTGTCATACTTTTACCAAGGAGTATAACCTAATCTAAGTGATCATATCTGTATCTGTCATCCATATAGAAATAGGAATAATCTAATAATCTAAACCTACGTTGGCTCATAGTTCTGGGGTATGAGAACATACCCAACTCGATGCTTAATACTACTCCCTTTAATCTGTATGGTAATTCTATTGGAAATCAACTTTAAAATCTAGTATAATGGTTTATTACGAAAACCAATTGTATAATTGTTAAGTTAAATTGAAATATGAAATTGTAAAGTAGATTCAATGTCTAAGCTAAGATCAAAGATCAAATCTGTATCAAAAGTTGGAAAACACTCTAGTCATAGGGTGCTCATAGCATAATCAGTCTTAAAATAGCAATACTCAACCAGGGCTCAATACCCATGTATCAAATTCATGTGAAATATAATAAAATCATGCTTGATAATAAAGGTATGGATAATTCATCTCAGAATCTAGAATTTACTGCAAAACATATGAAAATACAAAAATAGACAAGCAATTCAACTTCTAAATCACATGAAATCTCATAATCTTGCAAATAATAATAATGGGTATGGACCTTAATTTTAAACTCATGTATATTCATACAAATTCATGTAAATTTGTAATTAAAAACTAGTTTTGGGAACAAGGATGAAAGAATATCCTTATTCATAAACCCTACCTACCTTAATTGATGCAATTGAATACAAAGCTTGATCTTGAATTCCTATTGGTGCTTTTGAAGATGCCCACTTGAAGTTCTTGAATTGGGAATCCTTAATTTTAAAATATCTTGGAAAAAGAATGAAGGAAATTGAATTTCTTAGAGAGTACGTTTTGAGCTCTAGGATTTTCTTTGAGAGAGAATTGATGAAAAATGGGCATACAATGCTTAGAATGAGCTTAATCTTGTGTTTTACATGGTTTGAGGCTTGAGAAAAGATCAAACTACCCTTTTAAAATTTAACAAAGAAAACTGGAAGCTGATTTTGCCACCCACCACGATGCGCCACAATTACGGTGGCTTACTAGAATTTGACAACTGAGAACTGGAAAATCAATACGATGCGGAGATATCATGGTAAGCCACTGAAATGCCATTTAGGCCATCACTGCGATGCGGTACCATCACGTTGGGCTACTGGATTTTGATAATCGGAAAATAGGACTTCAAGCAACGAACCACAATCATAGAGGTCCACTAAAAATTGACAATTAGAATTTTATCATTCACCGCGATGCGGTGCTTGTTGAAATGTTATACTATTTTACTAAAAATGCCATAACTTCTTAACCGAGTATCAGATTGAGGTGAAATTGGTATCGTTGGAAAGATAATTCAATTTTCTACACATTATAGGGTCTAGAACTGGAAAATTCTATATGTATAAAAGGTTATTAATTTTTCAAAGCTAACCCTTGATATTATAGGAGCTAAATAGAGCAAGGAAAAAGTAAGGGGTATTACAATCAAGAAATTTTCAAGTACTGTGGGTTTGACTGATGAATTTATTCCCACGTATATAAATAAAATAGATGGAAACCTAATAAAGTAGCAAATCACAACTCATCGTAATTTGCTACATCGAGCTTTCGCCTATTTATTCTAAATATAAACACCCCATTCGTTAGAATCAACCCTAAAGTTTTTTAGTAAACAGGGATCATTCATTAATGACCTATTATTTTGTGAGACTTTAGGTTTACCTCTTTTGTTAGGTCTCAACTTATCCATTATGATCGTATTTTGTATCCCTATCTAATTTGATCAATTGTGTAAAACCTGTAGTTTTTTATGTTATTTGACCATTTTACCCATCCATGTGATTGATTTATTATATTTCTAGAGTGTGGGGGTGTTTGACATAATTCCTAATGTATTATGTTGTGTTTTGTGTGAGTTTGTTGTTTTTGGAGGTTAAAAAGGTTTTATAGTTGACATTGATCAATATTTATTGTTCTGTGTATTAGATGGCAAAACAAACTACGCTAGCAGATCTGAAACATCAGTTTGTTTAGTAGCATGGATGTTTTAATTTTATGTCTCTTATATCTTATTTCAACACTCGATTTAAAAGATTGTAAAATTAGGTCTCAGAGGTCAATTCTATGAAAACAACCTCTTTTTAAAAATCTGATATTGTCGTTGAATCTAAAGCATTGAATTTTGTAGGGTAGCATAGTTCATTTGCATTCATAAGATTCTGAATAAATCCCATGGGTTGGTGGAGGCTTGGAAAATTTCAAAGTCTAGTGAGTGTACCACCTAGCCGGTGTAGCCACAATGACACTATTTTGGCTGCTTTAGTGGGGGAGAGGGGGGGGGGGGTGCTAAAATGCCATTTTGGCTGCTTTAGTGAACTGACTCATAGCTGGGAAAGAGCACTTTAGCGGTACCTTGTCTAATTTAGTAGACCAACATTCAAGCTAGTACTTCTAAAGCCATACTTGACCACTTTAGTGGTGACCTCTAAAGTGTCCATTTGACTGCTTAAGTGGTCAGTATTGGTATAGTATAAAAATGGATTTCTCTTAATTTTCCACTATTTTTGAGACATAGAGCTTGAGGTTTTAGAGTTTATTGGAGATTTATTCCATTTTGAAGCTTGGGTAAGCTCCAAATCCCTATTTCAATTTCTTTACTTCGATTCTTGTCATCTAAAGCTTGTTAAAATACGATTTCAAAAGTAAAATGTGGAAATTTTGTCCCGAAAGGCCTAAAATGGTTTCTTTCAATTTTCAACCTTATTTTACTTGGGTTTTATTCTATGGCTTCCTTGAATCATGGGTAACGTACTAATAACTAAAATTCCAGTTCTACCCCTTCTTTTTAAAAACTCGCGTTGGGGGTTTATTTTTTACCCCCACTTAAAAATGGGAAATATTGGTATCATTGGCTTTCTTTTGATGTATATATTCTCTTTCTCTCTCTCTCTATACATTTATATATATATATATATATATATATATATATGTTTTAGCTGATTTCAAGAATTGTTTGAAAGAGGAAGGCTCCATATTAAAGTTATTTAGACTAGATTTTCTTCGATCGAGGTGTGTTATGACTTAAATTTCTTAAGACTAGAATGGATAGTGAATACTAATATAAAATCATGATATGGTTATGGGAATTAATCATGAAATTAATGCTATTCCTGTTATGTGCCCGAGTGGGGGCCTATGTTGTTGTTATTGGTGTTTTGAGACATTATTTGCTATGTGTAACCTGTGTTGGGATTTTATATGATGTTGTTGGCCTTTTATGTGTATGTGTGTGTGTGTGTATATATATATATATTGAGACATTATTTTCTATGTATGACCCTTGTAGGGGTTTTATATAATGTTATTGGCCTTGTGTGTGCGTGTATATATATATATGGTTATTTTCTTCCTGGTGGAAATTCCTAAGTTGAGTTTATGTGGTATCAATGATACATTTCTTGCATATCCCATTCTAATGGTAAATAGATTATATTGGATAATAGATGGTTGGCTTATTGAGTAGATTCTAGCTCGCGTGCTAGTGTATTGGTTGGATTTAAAATTCTCAATATAGTTTGATTATGAGAATTACATCCTCATATCATATATACATTCATGAGGTATTGGTACCATAATAGAAATATTAGTTTATATAGCAAAAATGTGATATCTTTAAAAAACCACTGTCAAAGATCACGTGTCGGAGAGGAGTTATGTATATGGAATTGGTATTGATACTAGTTGTTGAATTGTTTATGGGTTGTAAACTCCTCATGGGTCTTACCTTAAGAGTAATTCTCTATAGGTGTATACAAATGTTGTCCAACAAACTCGGATATATCACACAGTCATCATTATCATTCATATTATATTTCATACATTATGCACCCTATGTGATGTATTTTCGTGTTTAATTCTATTTTTATCTATTTTTTCCTTTTTTTTGTACTTGTACTTGGTATATGTGATTATAGTTAGAACTGTTAGTGGATACGGTGTGGGCTACCATTTTTGTCATTTTCAAGATTGTAGGTGATGTGCCCCTAGTATATTTTATATACCTTATTTTCTACTTTGCTCAATTGGCTTATGATACATATAGAGTACAAGTGGACCATACACATCCCTAATGTGCCCTTTTGATGTAGATCCAAGTATGAGTATGACGTACGATAGCTAAGTTTAGGCAGTGATTTGATACTTCTGAGGTAGTGGCCACTCTATGTTTCCATAGTTGACCTCTTACCCCATTCTATTTAGTTTATGTCTTGTTTTTTTATTCAGAGACAAACTTGTATCCCCTCTTAGTTTATCAGTTTTATTTTCAAACTCTGAGTTGTATGTAGATTGTTCTTACACTATGACACTAGATTTTGGGATGGTTTATGTATGGTTTTGATAGTTGAATTTCCGCTATCTTTATGTATGTACGGATTTGTTCTAGATGTACTACCTTGGGATTTTAGAGTTGTTTTCTCATTCATATTAGTTTGGGTGATTTGCTTACTTGTCAAGGCGTAACCGTAGTAAGTGTCATCATGACCCTTGTTTTTGGGTCGTGACAAGAAGACTATACTTGGGAATTTTGTCATACACATGTTGAGCATCATAAAGTGAACAACTTTAAGAGTAGTGTGGGCACTCAAGAATTCCCCAAATTTCACATTCAAATGATGCCCAATCATTGTAAACCATAAAAAGGAAATATGTTATGCCACACCAATCACTTCAAGTTCAAACAACACACAAAAATAAAGAGGAGAGAAAATAGAAACAAATTACTATTCAAGCACATTTGTATTGATCAATATTTAAAGAACTTACCCATAAGTTGAGTAAAACGTAGAAGATTAAACAAATTAAAGTAGAGTAGGTGTTTGCGTGCTCACCAAAGTTAGAGCTAGCATTCATCGAAGTTATACTGTATGTGTAAGTTTGAGAGAGAGGGAAATCGGGTTTGTAGTTGTTTATAAAATTGAGTGAAAATGCAGAAATTAAGGGTAAATGGAAAAAATTAGAAGGATTTTGGGTATTGGGTTGATCGAGTCGGGTCGGGTCATACCCAACTATTTCATTTGAAAAAGTTTGAACACTTATATATGGTATGAACATGAGATATGTATGCATCTAGACCTAAAAATTTTGCCTAAATCTCCAGATGTACTGGCCTCTGAGATGTTCTAACACTTACACATGCATGGTGGCGGGTGCACACGTATATGAGGAATTCCCATGATCCATAATTTTGCCTTATTTATATTGGCACATGCACAACATTATGTGCCCATATGCACACGCATGTGCCTTATCTATGACCAAACCTTTCTAATCTTTGTTCTGAACATAGGTTTTTTCCTGAATTCACAGTTATAACCAAAATAAGTACATAAATAAGTATAAAACAGAACAAAATGCAAACTTGGGTTGCCTCTGAAGAAGTGCCTTAGTTATCATCATTGAACGATGCTATTCCTCATCTACGAGCATCTTTGAAATGGAGCACCTCCACTTTGGCCACCCGGGTCCACGAACATAGAAGTACTTTAGCCTTTAACCATTTAGCATGAACATTCTCTTCTTGTGGTATTCTAATTTAATACCACCACTAAGATACATATTCACCACCATGAAAGGGCCCATCGATTAGGCTTCAATTTTGAGTTTTAACCTCAAATTGAAGAGTAACATCTCATCTCTCACATAGAACTATCTCTTCAAAATCTTGAAATCATGCCAATTCTTTAGCCTTTCCTTGTATGGAATCGATCTCTCATACGCCCTAGGACAACATTCCTCTAACTCTTGTATTTGATCCACTCTAGATTTGAAGGCATCCTCCCAATTCATACTCAACTTATGCCAGTCTCACAATGCCTGATGATCTAGTTTAACGAGGAGGTGACATGCCTTTCCAAACAATAACTAATGTGGAAATATACCAATAGGAGTTTGGAACATGGTTGTATAGGCCCAAAGAGGATAGTCTACTTGCCTAGACTAATTGGTGCATCCTATATTTATGATTTTCTCTAAGATTGACTTGATTTCTCAATTTGGAACTTCCACTTGGCCACTTCATTGGGGATGGTATCGGGTGTACACCTTATAATTTACCCCATACTTTTCAAGTAGGCACTAAACACCCAATCAGAAAAGTGAGATTGCTCAGGGAGTCCTGAACCTTGTAAAAACGTGTTCCTTCAAAAAGAATATGACATTTTCTTCTCTCATTAATTGGAAAAGCAATTGATTCCACCCATTTTTATACATAATACATGGCCATTAATGTGTACTTGTTACCATATGAACTCATATAGTTCCCCATGAAGTATATTCCCCATACATCAATAACTCCACCTCAAGGTTATGCTTTAAGGTCATCTCATGCCTTCTTGAAATCCTTCTTTCATTTGGAATTGAGTTCAAGTTTTAACCAAGTCACGAGCATCTGGGCCAATAAAACCTACTTTGAAGAACTTTAGTGGCAATTCTCACACTACCATGATGTACACCAAATAAGAACTAATGGAAACCCTTAAGAATGGATCACATCTCTAATTCTATCACATATCTATGAATCCTCTGTCCACGCACACCCTAAATAAATAGGGTTCATCCCAATATACTTCTTCACATCACGGAGGAATCTTTTCTTTTGACAATAATTTATGTCATCTAGGAGAAAACCTCATACATATAATTTGCATAAAACACATACTATGGTTCTACACTCCCTAAAAGTGCCATGATTAATTTACTGGTAAAAGTTTTAGTGATCTCGATTTAAACCAAGTTATTCTTATTGCATTCGAAGCGAGATAGATGATTCGCCGCTTGGTTTTTGCAACCTTATCCTTAACTTCAAAATCAAACTCTTAAAGTAGAGAGTTCTATTGAATCAACCAAGTCTTGGAATCCTTTTTATCCATCAAATACCAAAGAGCCGCATGGTTGATGTGCACAATAACTTTCATGCGCAACAAATATACAAGATATTTTTAAAAAGCATAGACTAAAACAATCAAATCTTGCTTTATAACTGTATAATTTTGTTGTACATCATTCAAAGACTTTCTAACATAATATATCAAATAAAAAACTTGTCCTTCATTTTCCCAATACCATACCGAATTCTAAGCCACTTGCATCACATATCAATCAAAAGGATAGGCCCAATTTGGGTCCATAATGATGAGAGCCGACAGAAGTTTCTTGTTGAGGCAATTGAATGACCTTACACAATCACCATCAAAGTTGAATTTTTATTTTTTTAAAGAAGGTTACACATCATAGGATCAATCTTGGCAAAATATTTAATGAACCTTCAATAGAAGCCAACATGCTCGAGAAAACTTTGAACACCTTTCATAGATATAAAAGGGGGTATATTGGCAATAACTTCATCTTTTGCTTGATCAAATTGAATAATACCCTTGACCAAAAATTTCACGCCCAAGCATAATACCCTACTTTACCATAAAATGATACTCCTCCCACTTTAATACAAGATTGGTTTCCACATATCATTTGAGTACGTTGCCCAAGTGTTCAAGACAAAATTCAAAAGTGTCACCCATAATAGTAAAATCATCCTCACCATATCCATAAAGATAGATAACATGCACCTTTAGAAAGTGTTGGGTTCATTGCTTAACTCAAAAGGTATGCTCCTTGAAAGAAAAAATTCCATATGGACATAGTCTTCTATTTATCCTTGGGTGCAATGTAAATTTTGTTATAGTGGAGTACTCATCAAAGAAACAATACCAACTCCACCGCACCAAATGATTCAGTATTTGATTTATGAATGGCATGGGGAAGTGGTCATTCTCTGTCCAAGAGTTAAACTTCTGATAATTCATGCATACTCTCCAACCCATAAACGGTCTCATAGGGATTAGCTCATTGTTTTCATTAGGGAACACTGTGATTCTCCATTTCTTTGGGGTGCATTAAACGAAGCTCACCCATGTGATATCCGAAATTAAATACACAATAGCTACATCTAACTGCGTGTTTATCTCTTTTTCACAACGTTTTACATTGGAGGATTTAGACTTTGTTGGTGATAAACAGATGGTATACAATCAAGCTCCAACTTGATCTTAAGAGTTAAAACACAGGAGCAATCCCAATGATATTCAAAATTGTCCACCCAATGGCCTGAATAAACTTTCTCACCACTGACTTAAAGGTTTTCACTTGCCCAGACAATAAATTTTCCACAATAATGATGGGTAGGGTGTTAATTTCCCCCCAAAAAGACATAGCAAAGGTGAAGGGGAAATGGTTTATGCTCAAGTTGAGGTGGTTATACAATTGAGGGCCTGGAAGGGAGGGCTTTCTGGTTATTTAAATCAAGGTCAAACTTGCAAGGATTTTCGGTCTTGGTGTAGGAGCCAAGACCTATCAAAGATGATACTTCATTGTATTCTTCAATCCCCTCACTCCCAAGGTTCCATAAAACTCCCATCAATGGTTCACTAACCAAAGATACTTCAATAGCATTGGCCACTTTACCATTAATCATGTCAATTAAAGAGACAACTTGAAAGTTTATTGGTTGCTTCAAGGACTTGCATATGTTAAATGACACCTCTTCATTAGTTACTCAGAATTTTATTTCACCACACTCAACATTGACTAAAGCCCATCTGTAACCATAAGAATGTCCTACTAGGATCGAAAAGGATCTCATAGTCAATTTCACAATTGAAAATTACAAAATTATCTAGAAAAATGAACCGCTCTACTTTCATAAGCACATTATACAAAACTCTCATGGGATTATTTATAAAATAATTCACCATTAAAATCCTCTTGTAGTGGACTTGGGAGCTCCCAAGCCTAGGCTTCCAAATATAGTCAAGGGCATTAGATTAATACTTGCCCCAAGATCACATTAGGCTTTTTTGAATTTGTATACTCCAATGGTACATAGGATGGTGAATACTTCTAGACCCTCATTCATAATTATTGTGCTAAACATTACAACTATGTGTTAATTTAATTATTTTAAAATCCATGACACTTTTTGGTTACCAAGTCTGTCACGATCCAATTTATGAGTCATGATGGTACCTTTTCCATCCTGCCAGTAGGTAAGTCAAATCATAACCTGAAGATATATACAATGGGCTAACTTCAATGAAAATGTCCTAAAATTAAGAAATTAACAATTAAAGAGTTAAATAGTAATAATACAATCATAAAGGTCTAATAGATAGACAGGAAATAAACAACCATCCACTTACTCAGTAATGATGGTACAAAAGCTACTACAAATGAAATATGAGCATTGAATAGTCAAATATAGGCCATCTCAAAGATGAAAGACTAGATATAGATAAATAGAAAGAAAAAGGTTAATTTTGAATCCAAGAGCTCACCCAAGTTCCAAAATCAACCCTACACGAACATTAAATTATTAGTGGCAACTAGCACTCGGATTTGCATAAAAAGGTACAAAAGTGTAGTATAAGTATAAGAACCATAGGTAATCAGTAGGAATCATTGAGTGATCGAGTTAAATCGTGATATAAATACAATAAGATACAAGACAAAAAGATACGTCAAGGTAAAAAGGGAAAACTTGATAATAAGCTAGACATCATTGTACATAAATAAATGAATTCTTATGGGGTAATAATATAAATATCAATTCCATTATAACTATAACATTGGCCTCCACAAGACAATAAGTGCAGAAAGTGAATGACCCATTGCCGGCCCTACAAGCTTGAAGGGTACAATCAAGGATACTAAGCAACTGAATAGCCATAAATTACCAATTTATTATGCTATAACCAAGGATCCATCCGATCCATACCATCTCATTCATATTCCAAATACCGAACTGAAATCGAAACTTATATTATCAACATCATTATTAATTACAGGACTCAAATCATAACTCATATTTATAAACCGTATCAAAAAACCATATCAACAAGCCATAATGATAAACTAACCTAATAGACAAGACCAATACTATATCTATAAAGTCATACCCATAAGCTATGTCAATAATCATAATCATACCAATACTGCATCTATTAAGTCATATCATTAACTATGACCATAAGCTATGTCAACAATAATAATCATAAGTTATTTCGATAATTATATCCATAAGATATTAATAATATCTGTAAGCCATTAATCATATCTACAAGCCATAGAATGTCTATGAGACGTTAATCATTAATCATGATGATATCTATATCATTGAGCATGTTGATAGGCCATATTAGTAATCATATCCAAAAGACATATCAAAAATCATATTATTAAACATGTATATAAGCAATATTATTAGAAATACCCAGAATTAGCATCAATTTTTCAATATCCAGCTAACATACTCAATAATTATATTCAATCTCCTCAAGTCCCCAGCTAAACATTGGCAAGGGTATATCATGCGACAGTAAGTCTATAAGGCTAACACAAGTCTTGGCCTAAGATGGGCCAGAGAGGCCCACTCTAATCCCTGAAATCCATTTTAGGCAACTTCTATCTTGGACAAGGCTAAGGTATCTAAGTTCATTTCTAGATGTTGAATAAGCCATAAATAGTACTAAGATAGTAATTTTTCCCAAACATAAACAACTAATTCAATCCCACCTAAAATCATAATAACTAATGCATTTTCCCTTTACGTAAGTGACTATGGTTGATTCCACACTAAACATGAATGACTAAGGAAATTTCACTTATCTTAAGAAACTAAGGAATTTCCATACTAAACACGAGTCACCAAGCCAAATTCACCTAGGACATGAGTAACTAAGCTAATTACTCCTAATTTATTGTTTCAAAATAGCCCAAATGGTTCAACTATTCCAACTATTCTCATTCATACCTCCAATACCTTAATCCCACCCCATATCTCACATAATATCATAATCATGCTATGAGATATCTCAATCTATGAAGAAGGTAAACCTAGCCTAGCTGGATACCAAAGAAAAGGCTAAAGAATTTGCTAAACTACCAATTTTCCTTTTTGAGAAGCTTCTGCAAGGTGCCACGCTATAAAATCACAATCTACTCATAAAAATAAGCATAATGATACCCATATTGCACTATTGTGCTTTGGGTCAAAAATTTCATAAAAAAATCTCATGTGGGACCCATTTACAGAATCACACATTCAAAAAAACACAATGTCCCTCTATGCTCAAGGAATATTTACCCTCAAGAATGGGCGAATTTCCAGCTCTAATAATGCTAATGTCAGGACACCAAGACTAGGGATTTTAGCAAAAGATGGGAGAATTTAAGCATGAAACTAATGGAAGATCACCACAAATTAAAGAAAAACACGTAAATAATCTCCACCGTAGCTCTAAAACTACCCATAAATGTTTCTCCCATGTTTTCCACATTTTAGGGTTTAAGATTCTAGAGAATGTATGAAAATGATGAAAAATTAGGCTTAGTGGGTATTTATACCCTTCCCAGGTACACGAGTATTTCTTAAGCAAACTTTTGTCACTTAAGCAATACTTGTGCTCTGGCAGTCCTGTCGCTTACGCGATCAGTAGATCGCTTATTCAATATCTGGCTGCCTGAGCAAATATCAAGTACGCGACATAAGTATCACTTATGTGATAGTTCCCACACTGTCAAGCCATTCTCTGAAGCAACAAAATGTGTTGCTTAAGCTGTACTTGCTTGGATTTGGCAGATCACTTAAGTGATCAGAGGCATCGCTTAAGCAATGCCCTAACATTAGATGAGATTTAGAGAAATTCCAAGTCTCCGTAACCCCTTGAGATTCTTCAAAATCCCGTATATACAAATGGATTATGTTACCTTATAAAATTCAACATTTTGGACTTAATCGTTCAGTTAAAATTTTCATCGAAGGTCGTTTTGATGAAATATAGGTCCTACACCCACTTTTCATTTTTCTTAACTTTTGACCAATAGCCCAAAATGAGCTTGGGAGCCTCAAGACCCAAACAAAAGGTCCATCTAGAACAAAATTGATGTTTCGGAGCTCTTGGAACTGTCAAAATTGGCATATGAGGTAGTTTAACTAATGTTTTTTACTAGTAGCCAATTTGAACTAGCGAAGGCGTCAAAACAAAGAAATGTGTCCATGGTCAGTACATATGATGTAGTTTAACTAATGTTTAAAGATATATTGCAAGATCTTGTGGTCAGTATATATATCAACATGAATCCCATACAGATCATGGCACCATATTTTTAAGGTAAATATAATCGCTGCTAGGTCAAGGTCATGTGTGGGATAATTTTTCTCATGTGTCCGCAATTGTCTTAAGGCATATGCTATCACTTTACCATGATACATCAACACACATCCTAAGCAAATTCTTAAAGCATCGCAATACACGGCATACCCTTTTATGCCTTCTGGAAGTACCAATATGGGTGTAGAAGTCAACTTATTCCTCAGATCTTGGAAACTCCTTTCATATGCGTAATTCCATTAAAACTTAGAAACTTCGTGTGTTATCTTTGTTAAAGGTGTAGAAATTGAAGAAAAACCTTCAACAAATATCCTATAATAACCTGCCAACCCAAGGAAACTACGAACCTCCATAGGTGTTATAGGTCTTGGCCAGTTCTTCACAACTTCTATCTTTTGAGTATCAATCTTTATTCTATCATAAGATATAATGTGACACAAGAATGACATAGATTTTAACAAAAACTCACATTTAGAGAACTTTGCATATAGCTTATGATCACGAAGAATCTATAACACCTGTCATAAATGACTGGCTAGTCCTCCTTTGATCTTGAATAAACTAGAATATCATCTACAAAAACAATTATAAACACATCCAAGAATGGCTTGAACACCCTATTCATCAAATCCATAAAAGCTGCAGGTGCATTAGTTAGTCCAAAGGACATGACTAGAAACTCATAATGATCGTACCATGTTTGAAAGGCTGTCTTAGGTATGTCTTTCTCTTTGACCCTCACTTGGTTGTAACTTGACCTCAAATCAATCTTTGAAAAACACTTGGCACCTTGCAACTGGTCGAATAAGTCATCAATTCTTGAAAGATGATATTTGTTATTAATAGTCACCTTATTTTGTTGCCGATAGTTAATACACATTCTCAATGAACCATCGTTCTTACGCACAAAAAACACTGGTGCGTCCCAAGGGGACATACTAGGTCTTATGAATCCCTTCTCTAGTAAGTCTTTTAATTGTTCTTTCAACTCTCGTAAATCTACCATGGCTATTCTATACGGAGGAATTAATAATGGTTGAGTGCTTGGAATCACATCACTACCTAACTCTACTTGTCGTTCTGGAGGTAAACCTGGAAGATCTTTATGAAATACATCAGGAAATTCATTTACCACTGGAATAGTTTGAAGAGTTGATGGCTCTGTATCTTTATCCTTCACTCTAACTAGATGATATATGTAACCCTTGAAAATCATCCTTTTTGCCTTAAAATAAGAAATAAATTTACCTCTTGGCGCACCAATATTACCCCCCTATTCAAGGACTGCCTCTCTTGGAAAATAGAAATACACCCTCTTAGTTCGGCAATCTACTATGGTATAACAAAAAACTAACCAATCCATACCCATTATAGCATCAAAATCTACCATTGTATCATGACCCCAAATAGTTATTATACAATTTCGATACTTTTTCCTAGTTGTAATAGATTCACTAATCGACATAGACACTTCAAATGGCTTAACTAGAAATTTTGGTGTTATTTTGAACTTTCCAGCAACCAATGGAGTAACATATGATAATGTATAACCTGGATCAACTAATGCATGCACATCATGTGAAAAGATATACAATATACCTATAACCGCATTTGGAGAGGCCTCTAAATTTTGTCGATTTGCTAAAGTATATGTATGATTCTGAATTCTGCTAGAGCTAGATGCTCCTTTAGTACCTCTACCATGACCCATAGGCTATACACCTCTACCTGAATAAGGCACCAATGATGATAATGCAATGGATGATCCAGTAGGTTGTGTCATACCACTTATACCCCTTTGTGGGCATTCTCTCATTATATACCCTGACGTACTACACCAAAAGCAAGCATTTGTCTTGATCCAACATGCACCTAAATGAAGATTTCCACATTATTTACATGGCTGCTGAGGAGGTCTTAATTGGCTTATACTCCCTTATTCTTGATACCCCGCTGTTCCTGGACTCTGACTCTTATTTCTTTACCCAAACTGATTGCCTTTGGCCCCTTGAAACTGTAGTGGAGCATTAGTTACAGAATAAGAAAATAATGTCCTAGATGGTTTATTAGAAAATCGTGGCCTAAAATCTCTTTGGGATGGCATAAACTGCCCTATAGATCTGGCCCTCTTGGAATACCCTCTTTCCAATTCTTGTGTTCTTTCTCTTTTCCTCTGATCCTTTATTTTATATGCAAAAGCTTGTATCCTTGCTATGTCCATGTCTTTGTTCAACACACCAATAGTACAATCTCTAACCAGATAAGGATCCAACCTATCCACATTTCTATGAACTCTATCATCTATAGTAGCAACTACATTAGGAGCATACCTAGCCAAAGAGTTAAACTGGAGGTTGTACTCCCTCACGCTCATACCTTTCTCCAACATCAACCCAACAACCAACAATATATACATACAAAACAATCCAAAAATCAACCCCAAATCTCTTTTATTGTATCAATCAATTATTGAGCTCATCATCTCTTGAGTTCTCAATAACTACACATCCATAAGATGGTAACCAGAACTCAAGTTAATCTTATTGAACATCGTTGCACCCTGAGTTGGTCAAATAAATCATCAATACAAGGCATAGGATAACAATTCGTCATAATTAACTTATTAAATTGTCTATAATCAATACACATATGTATGGAATCATCTTTTTCTTTCACAAACAACACATGAGATCCCAAGGAGACATACTCAATCTAAAAAAACCCTTATTAATAAGATCCTAAAGCTGATAATTTAGCTCCTTGAACTCGATTAGAGACATTCGATAAGGTGCCATACAAATAATTTGGGTGCTCAGCTCAAGATCAATAATAAACTCAGTACCTTGTTCAAGAGGAAGACTAGGCAGATTGGTAGGAAAACTTTAAGAAACTCACAAACTATAGAAACAGAGTCAAGTGATGGACACTCCACACTAACATTGTTAATATAAGCTAGATAAGACTTACAACCCCTCAAAATAAGCCACCTATCATAAATATAATAAATAATGTCAATTAGCTTTTGGCTAACAACTCTCAACCACATGATCGGGGTTATGCCAGGCATAGCTAAGGTAATGGTCTTGGCAAAATAATCTAGGACCGCATGGTATAGGGATAATGGGTCCTTCCTAGAAGAACATCAAAATCCACCATGTCTAAAATAATATGATCATCCTGAGTATCAAACTATCAAATAGTCATAACACATGATCTGAAAACATGATTCACTACTAAAGAACCACCCATAGGAGTAGATACATGTAATGACATAGATAATGAATCCCAACAAAACTCTAACCGAGGAGCATAATAAGAATACACATTAGAATAAGTGGATCCTAGATCAAATAATGAAAAAGTAGACTGGCGACACACCAAGATCATACCTGTGGTAACAACATTCGAAGACTCAGCCTTGGGTATAGCAAGTACTGCATACAATTGACCAAGCTTGCCACCTGGCTTGGTCTAAATTAATCTCCTATTCGACCTGCCTGAGAACCTCCATAAACACCCTGAGACCACCTCTACGACTATGCATACTTCCTCCAGCTAGGGACAGAACTACCCGAATTAGTGGAATACTTTGAACTAAAGGAACCATTTCTCTATGACTGGGGCACTCTCTAGAAAAATAACCAAAAGCCCAATAACCATAACATGCCACAGGGGTTGGACTAAAACCAAAAGATTCAGCTGACCCAAAATAACCACCATAACTAGAATAGCCAGAAGATAAACCCCTTAAAGACTGACCACTACCCTGTCTAAGGTGATCACTGAAGCTAGACTATCCTTTTTCGATAAGCTGAAGTGCCACCTAAACTAGTCTACAAGACTAACCCTAACACTATTACGACTTACGTATAAGGTACCTACCCTAAACATCACTAACTCTAAATCAGGAGGTACTACAATGCCCATTGTACCTATCCTAATATTGTGGCCTCTTATTTTTGCCTTGTTGGATGCCACAATGCATCTCCTCCATAAGCACAGAATGATTAAAGACCTCAACAAATAACCTGACTATGTAAACTACGCTCTAAATAGACTGGTAAAGAGAAAGTATTAATCCTAGGATAAATCAATAAAACCTCTCTAATTCAATAGTTAGAATAGAAGTAGCATGCCTAGCTAACTCATAAAATTGAGCCTCCTAGGATAAATCAATAAACCCTCTCTGATTCAATAGTTAAAATAGAAGTAGCATGCCTAGCTAACTCATAAAATTGAGCCTCATACTCCACAACAGTCATAGAGCCCTGCTCCTACCATAAGAACAAATCCCTCAAGTGATCCTTGAGACTGCAATGTATATACTTATCTAAGAGATCTCAGAAAACTGGGTCCATATCAAAGAGTGAGATCTCGCTAGCCTGGGATCAAGATGACCTCTCCACCAATGTTAAGCTACTAAGTCCAATTTTAAAATAGTGTATTCCACACCATGATTCTCCACTAGGACCAAATTATGGAGCCTATAATAACAAGCAATTACTAACTCATATGCATCCTCGCTTGATGCTCCAGAAAACCTAGGCGGAGATACTATTAAGAACCTACCCAACATATTTTGCTTCTCTATAGACATAGTAGGGTAGAAAATATAGCTAGAGCAATTATCATTGTATGAGGGACCTCAACTCTAGGAGCTGCAGCTATAAGATATGCTCCCTCCTTAGTACCACTCTAATCTATAAACTATGCACCATCAGATGATGCACTAATAACCAATCCAAAAAGATGAACCAAAGCATCTCTGAGCACTAAAAATAAAATAAACCCCGATGGAGCTTGGGTTGGTCCTTGGCCCACTACTGAATAGGGCAGAAGAATTTTTGGCTCGAGAGTAGGAATAGGGTCTTGCGAAGGCCTCTATCCTGTCCCTTAGCGGGGGATATATCTCAAGGATTTCCATTATCTCTAGGTCATCGATAAATAACAATAGGATCCCCTGGCTTAATCTTAGGATCCTCATCTCATATAGAGGTAGCAAATGTCCTAGCTATCTACAAAGGAGTGAAATAAAAGGTATTCTTTAGAAACCAACTCAGACTTTTAGCATTAAATAAGTGAAAGATATGCAGCACTTCTAAATATGTACAATAGCCTTTCAAAAATAAGAAACAAATGTCATTGTTTTGAAATACGAGACTCTACTAGACAATTGCTCTTGTATTAATAATACCGATAAAACCTAGCTCTAGTAATAATTAGTCACAAACCAAATTACGATTCATGATAGCACCTACTCCATCTCTCTGGTAGGCAATCCAAATCTTATCTTAAAGATAGATACAATAGGAGAACTTCATAGAAAATGCTTAGAAGTCAAAAACTAATAAATAAAGACAAATAACAATAATACAATCATAAATATTGAATAGATAGATAAGAAATTAACAACCATCCCAAGAATCAATAATGATGATACAAGAGCTACTACAAATAAACTATGAGTACTGAATAGTCAAATACAATCCATCATGAAGATAAAAGACTAGATATAGATAAATAGAAAAAAGGGTAACTCCAACTGCAAGAGTTCCCCTAATCTTCAAAATCAACCTTGCACGAATGTTGACTCAACAATGATAACTAGTACTTGGATCTATACCAAAAGGTATAGAAGTATAGTATGAGTACAAAAATCACAGGTACTCAATAGGCATCATCGACCAATTGAGCTAAATCATGATATAAATACGAGAAAATGGAAGATAGATAAAACTAAGTCAATGTAAAAGGGGAATACATAGAAATAAGCTTTGATACCATTGTACATAATTAAATGAATGCATATGAGGTAATAACATAAAGATCAATGCCATTATAACTACAAGATTGACTCGTATAAGCTAATAAGTGCGGAAAACAAATAACCCAACCTAGGCCCTCATAAGCTTTAATGGTTCAATCAAGGATGCTAAGAAATTCAATAGTCATAAATTACCATGCCATAACCAAAGATCCATCTTAACCATACTATCTCATTTATACTCTTAATGCTAGACTCAAATCGAAACTCATAATATCAAGATCAGTATTAACTACCAAACTCGAATCAAAACTCATATTTAAAAGTTATATCAATGAACCCTATCAACAAGCCATACCAATAAGCTAACCCAATAGACTATACCAATACCACATCTCATGCCATTAACCATGCCTATAAGCCATGCCAATAATAATAATCATAAGTTATTTCAATAATTATATCTATAAGCTATTAATCATTTATATAAGACATTAATTATATTTGTAAGCCATATCATACCTATAAGCCATTAATCATTTAATATGTCGATATCTATATCATTAAGCATGTCGATAGGCTATAATATTAATCATATCTAGAAGCCACATTGAAAATTATGTATATATTATCCATATCATAGCTGTAAATCATATAATTAATCATGTATATAAGCAATATAATTAGTAATATCAAGAATTAGCATCAATCTTTCAATATCCAACTAACATACTCAATTATTATATTAATTTTCCTCAACTCCCCAACCAAACATCGGTAACTATATATCATGCAAAAGTGATTCTACAAGGATAACACAAGTCTTGGCCTAAGATGGGGCAGATGGGCTCACTCTAATCCTCGACATCCATTTTAGGCAACTTATATCCCTGACTAGGCTAAGGTATCTAAGTTTAATTCTAGATGTTGAGTAAGACATACATAACCCTAAGAAATTAACTTTTCACAAACATAAACAACTAAGCCGATCCCACCTAAAATCATAGTAAGTAATGCAATTTCCCTTTACTAAAGAGATATGGCCAATTATACCCTAAACATTATTAACTAAGGAAACTTCACTAAACTTACACAAATAAATCATTTCCATACTAAACATGAGCCACGAAGCCAAATTCGCCTAGGACATGAGTAACTAAGCTAATTACTCCTAATTTATGGTTTCAAGATAGCCCAAATAGTTTAACTAATCCAAATATTCTTATTCATACCTCTAACACCTAAATTTCACCCCATATCTATCATAATATCATAATCATACTATGATATATCTCAATAAATGAAGAAAGTAAACCTATCTTACCAAGGCATCAAAGAATAGATCAAAGAATCTCCTATCTTACCAAGGCATCAAAGAATAAATCAAAGAATCTACTTAACCACTGATTTACCTTGCTGACAAACTTTTACAGGATGCCACACTATCAAAATCACAATCTTCTCATAAAAATGAGAACAATGACACCTATGTTGCTCTATTATTCTTTCAGTCTAATATTTCATAGAAAAAAATCCCATCTGATGCCTATTTATGGAATGCACATCGGAAACCAGCACAACATCGTTCTATGCTTAAGGAATATTTACCCTCAATAATGGATAAATTTGAACTCTAATGGTGCTAAAATCAGGCCACCAAGATTATAAGGATTTTAACAAAAGTGGAGAATTTAAGCATGAGTTAATGGAAGCTCACCAAAAATTCAAAGAAGAAACATGTAAGTAATCTCCACCCAAGCTTTAAAACCACCCACAAATGTTTCTCCCATGCTTTCCCACTTTTTAGGGTTTTACATTCTATAGAATGGATGAAAATATAAAAAATAAGGATAAGTAAGTATTTATACCCTTCCCAAGTGCACGAGTATGGCTTAAGCAAACTTTGGGCCACTTAAGCAATACTTGTCCTTTGGAATGACTGTTTATTATGCGATTAGTAGATCACTTACATAATATCTGGCGGCCTAAGCAAATATTGCGTACGCGAGATAAGTACTGCTTACATGATAGTGCCCACATTGTTAAGACATTCTCTTAAGAGACAAGATATGTAGCTTAAGTAGTATTTTATGGGGTTTGGCTGATTTATTAAGAGATCAAAACATATATTAAGCGATGCACTTGCACCGACTAAGACTTGGAGAATTCTAAGTCTCTACCTACCCCTCAAAATTTATCCAGAATCTCATATATACAAATAGATTATGAAATTCTATAAAATTCGATGTTCTTGGCTTAATGTAATAGTTAAAATTTATATCCGAGGTCATTTCGATGAAAATTGGGTCCCACACACTTGTCATATTTAACTTCCAACTAATCTCTCAAAATGAGCTTGGAAGCCTCGAGACCTGAACTAAGGGTCTATGTAGCCTAAAATTATATCCCAGAGCTGTTGGAATTATTAGAATTGTCATATAAGTTTTTTTTTATTGAAGTTTTCACTTAGTAGAAAATTTGACCTAGCAAAGGCTTCAAAATAGGAAATTGACTTTATAAAACACACAAATTGCTCGATAACCAAAATGCCAATTCCAGTAAGTCATAAATGACTTGGGAAAGCTATACGGAATATCTAAATAGTGAGAATAAGAGGAAAAATTGTAAAATAACTTGGAGGGTCATTACAAAGTCTTTTATGAATTTAGCACACTCAGGAACCTCTTGCAAGGCTTTTAACAAATGTATGCCTATCGATAAGTGGATAAATTTTTAGAGGAACTTCTTAAACTTTGTATTATAATTCAACTTCTTGAGCCTTTCAGGGAATGATCTAGGTATTTTGATTTGCGACTTTAAGACAACTTGAGTTTCCTCCAGTTTTGAGACATCATCATCAGACATTTGTAGTATCCATCAACCCTTTGTACCACTTCTTTTGGCTTTTCTAGATCTGGCTCCTTTGTAATAGAGACTTTATCATTAAACTTATTAACCCATTTTCTCTTTTAAGTTACTTTTTCCTTAACTCTTCTCTAATTAGGGTCGCCATCAAGATTCATAACATTATTTCTTAGAGTCCTACCACTCCTAGTAACAATTGCAATGATAGGAGCATTATTTTTTAAATTTTCTATGGTGTCACTAGGTAAACCTCCCTTCTTCCTTAAACATAGATAGATCTAAATAAGGTGTTATTGCATTTCAAGATGCTTGATTGAGACCGACATGAGGTGGTCATTTTGTTGATTTGTGAGAATTTGCTCTTTATCTCTCTTAACATATTATCACTTTCTTCAACCCTATAAGGATATGATCAAGTACATCTTTTTTTTTTATAACTTTACAAGTATCTGGTGGTAGCCTCTTTACCTTTTTTAGTTATCATAAGGAGGAATGTATCTATAATGGTCATGTTTTTATATCGCCAACCATGACCCCTATCTTTTTCCTTATCCCTCTAATCTCTATCACAATCTCTATCACTTAAATCATAATTATTCTAGTCACGATCCCTTTTCTTTCAACCTTGATAAAGTCTATCCTTTGATAGTTAGGTAGGGAACTGTAAGACCCCATAAAGTTTCCATGTACTATGAGCCTTAGAGCATGTCAAGCGAAGTGTAATTCCAGCCCTAAAAGCTTGAGAAGTGTCTTCCCAAGTGATTGGTATTTCAACCATAAAGAATTTTCTTAAATTTGACTTTTTGTCATGTAGAGAATTTAATTATCTTTCCAATAATACCAATTTAGTCAAAATTTAGTATTGGGATGAGAAGTTATGATCGTTTTACTAATATTTGTCAGAACCGCCTGGGTGCGACGGATGATCTGATGGATCGTCGAGTCTGTGATGTGCATCACCTACTATAACGTACCATCATTGGGACCACCATGCTCAGGCAGTGTGGCCTCATCTTGGATAATATGCGACGGATGATCTGACGGACCATTAGACTGAGTGACGGACCGTTGCTTCAACTTTCACACCGAGGTAGTATGTTATTTTTCTGACCAGCATGTGATGGACGACGCGATGGACCATTAGGCTAGCTATAGACCATAGCTTCAACCATCACAACCCGCGTTTAATATTTTTAAGTCCTTTTTAAAAGGGGCTTTAGGGTCTTTTCCTTCTTTACCCACAGATATATTCTAAACAAACTTGATAGCTTCATTATCTCCCAAAACATCTAAAGGCTAGGGTTTTTCCCTCAAGAGCAAATCTAAAACCCTTCTACAAGAAATCCAAGAACTCACCATGGATTCTACAAATTGAGTTGAGATTTGAGTTCCCCAAGTTCAAAGGTTGCAAGAACTGTCTCTCAAGAGTAAGAAGAAGAGTTTAGAGCAAGATTGTGCATCCAATTCATAATCTAAGGTATGTGGGGTTTTGGACAAGGGTAATCCTTTCATCCATGTGACCAAAAGCATATTTAAACTATTATTTTCTACAATCTATGAGATTTTACGTGAATTTGAATTAGGGTTTTTCACCCATTATTAGTGATTGCAATATTTTGATGTTTCCCATGAATTAAGAGTCTAATGGCATGATTTTCAAAGGTTTTCTTGAGAAATTACAGCTACTTCTATACCCCATGATTTTAATCCTTGAGAAATTAATAGTTGAAATGTTTGAGATATTGAAGTATATGAGTATGTTGAGATTTTGAGACAAATTGCTGAAATTTCCAGATTTCTTCATGAGTTATGAATCTATATGCTTTTGATTATGCTTTTGATGATTTTTAATTGATCCCTATTTGATATTTGCAATTTTATGAACTCTTATGCTATAAGCACCCATGATTTGAGTATTCTGAGATTATTGAGAAATGTTTTGACCTAATGGTCATGGATTTTTGAAATCCACTTAAATACATAAGATTACAGATTTAATTATTGGGTTCTTGATGAAACATGAGATTATTTTAAAGTGAATTTCCATTAGATGAGTGAGATAAACTAAAGGGAGTAGTATTTAGCACCGAGTTGGGTAAGTTACTATGGTTTCTTACCCCAGAACTAAGTTCCACCATAGGTTTGAGATTTTGGGCCTAAGGCCGAGATATTAGGCCCAAGGTCGAGATAACTGATTACTAAATTGAGGTTATACTCCCTGACTAGAGTATGTCGCTCCTCCCCAACGTGGGGTCTCTTTCTTAGGAGGACAAAACAGTGGACTGCATGTAGCTCGCATGGTTTATATTGGTTAAGAGAACCTCCCTTGATACAAGTTATTTTCTTAATTGTAAAGTAACAGATTTTCTTCTTAAGACCAAAATATTTTCCCTTGATATAAGTATTTTCTAAAAAACTATGAGATAAGTTACTTCCCTAAACTAGAGTATCTTTCCATTGAGATAGAATGATTTTCCTAAAGCTTGAAATGAGATATTTTCCTAAAGTGAATGAAATGCCTTCAAGTATGTTTCAAAGTTATATGATTCTGAATTCCAAGTACTTGAGTTCAAAAGAGTTATGAGTTCTTGAGCATTAATGAAGTTTTACTTTCCATGAGACATATGAATAAGTTGAAAGTATTGTTTAAAGTTTCCTTTCGGGTAATGAGAATAAGAGAAGATTGCCGATTTCAAAGCTAAACTATGATGAATTACGAGATTTGTGTTACATGCTTCATGATATTAATATTTTATACTTATTCAAGCCATGAAAGTCATTACTTATGTCATGCATAATTTGATTAAAGAGTATTGATGTTGTTTTATATAAATACATGCACCCCCACATACTAAGTACATTCCCAAGTGCTGATCCACATATATGTCTATATGCTACATTGTCTTATAATATAAGTTCCGGTGCTCAGTCCTAGCCTCGTCAGTGACTTTCGAGTACCTCTGTCTACATCCCTACAGTGGTGAGTCCTCATAGTTTGAGGACCTATCATCAGACATTTTAGCATTTGAGAGACTATGTTATTACTTTCAGTTCATTTTTAGTTAGTTGGGGACCTATCCCATGGCTCTTTAGTTCATGGATTAGTAGAGGTTTTGTCAGACTAGTTATCAGAATATGGTTGTGTTGAGGTTTTTTGGTATTGCTTTGTCATTTGGACCAAGTATTTTCTTCGTATTTCCTTTCATATGATATGACTATGCTTGTGTTTGAATTATTTTATCTTGAAATGAGTTTTATAGTAGAAACAGGCTCAAAGGGTTAGCTTAGGGCTACTTGTAGCCTAAAGCACCGTGTGACATCCCGGGAGGCAATTTCAGGTCGTTACAAAGTTGGTATCAAAGCTAGGTTTTAAGGAGTCCTAGGGAGTGTGATAAGCCTCATTAAGTAGAGTCTTGATCATTGGTGTGTAGTGTGCCACATCTATGAGCAAGAGGTTGCGAGACATTTTAGGAAAAAAGTTGTTTTTTCTTTTAGAATCTATCATGCCTATAGTTGTCCCTCTTATTTAATAATACGTGCTGTTATATTTTAAAAAATGCCTCTTCAAAGAGCGAATTCCTGCAAGAATGATGATGAGCAACCCCCACCTGCTGATTCTTTGAATGAGACTATGTCTCATTTCGAGTTTTTAATGGCCTTTCATATGTTAGCCCAAGCATTCACCACCAATGTATGGGTCAGTAACCATGCTATAATTGCTAATCAGCAGGGAGGCGATGTGGCTGTGGCTAGGATTTATGATTTTATGCGGATGAATCCGCCAGAATTTTATGGGTCCAAGGCTGGTGAGGACCCACAGTTGTACCTTGAGGAGGTAATTAAGATCACGGAGGTAATGTATATTTCTGAGGAAAAAAGTGTTGAGTTGGAGTCTTACTGGCTAAATGGCATTGCTTATGACTGGGTTGTATCATGGAGGAAAGGTAGAGGTGATAATGCTGCTTATATGACTGGACAGGTGTTCCAACGAGTTTATAAAATTAAGGCAGGGCTTTATGACTGTTAAGGAGTACTGCTTGAAGTTCAAACAGTTGGCCAAGTATGCTCCTGATTTGATTTCTAACACCCGGGCTAGTATGAGCAAGTTCGTGACCAGTGTTTCTGGGTTGGTACTGAAGGAGTGTAGGACTGCGATGTTGTATAGAGATATGGATTTAGCTAGGTTAATGATTCATACCTAATAGATAGAGGCAGATAAGATTAGGGGAGATATCGAGTGAGAGGTAACAAGAGGGCTAGATCTGAGCAGCATGAGTATAGCCAGCCTAGGTTCCATAGACGGAACCGCTCTAAGTTTTAGAGACGTCCATCTATGCCAGCACCTTCATCAGCTAGTTCTCCCATGCCTAATAGCAGGCAGGAGCAAGGGGGCAAATCCTTTATGTCTAGGTTGCAGAATAATATTTGTAATAGGTCTCATTATTTTCCTTGTGCTAAGTATGGTAGGGATCATCCTGGTGATTATTTCGTAGATTTGAGGGGCTGTTTTGGTTATAGAAAGAAGGTGTATAGACTTAGAGATTGTCCTCATTCTAAATAGGGGAACAGAGATGCCCGACCTCAGGCACAGGTTACTAGTGCACCATCTCCTGTACCCCATCCTGCCCCTACTCAAGGTGCTTTATCTAGCACTGCTGGTGGTCAGCACCAAAATAGATTCTATGCCTTACCATACTATTAGGAGCAGGAGGAATCTCCCGATGTTGTTAATGGTATGCTTCATGTCTTTTATTTTGATGTTTATGTGCTGTTAGACCTCGGGTAAAGTCTCTCTTATGTGACCCCACTTGTAGCTGTGAATTTAAAAAAGAGTTTCGAAAAGATTTCTGAGCCCTTCCTAGTTTCTACACCAGTAGGGGAGTCAGTTGTTGCTAAACAATTCTTCAGAGAGTCATACTTATAGATTTGATAGAGTTATACATATTGGATTTTAATTTTATTTTGGTTATGGATTGGATTCATTCTTGTTATGCATCTATAGACTATTATACCTGTGTGGTCAAGTTTTAGTTTCCCGATTAACTAGCTTTTGAGTGGTTTGGGAGTTTGATATCTCCCAAGAGTCATTTTATATCCTATCTCAAAGCCAGAAAGCTAATATCTAAGGGTTGCATCTATCACCTAGTTAGAATCAATGACACTAAGTCTGAGGCTCCAACTATTTAGTCAGTCAAAATTGTTAATGAGTTTCCAGATGTTTTTACAGAAGATCTCCCATGGATACCTCCCAATAGAGAGATAGAAATTCGGATTGACCTTCTTCCCGATACTCATCCCATTTTAATTCCGCCATACCATATGACACCTGCAGAGCTTAAGAAGTTGAAAGAGCAACTCAAAGATCCTTTAGACAAAGGTTTCATTAGGCCCAGTATTTCTCCTTGGGGAACACCTGTCTTATTCGTGCAAAAAAAAAGATTGTTCTTTGCGTATGTGCATTACTATCATCAACTTAATAATGTCACAATAACAAATAAGTATCCTCTTCCGAGAATTGATGACCTGTTTGATCAGTTGCAAGATGGAAGTTATTCCTCCAAGATAGACCTTAGATCCGGCTATTATCAACTTAAAGTTAGGGAATGTGATATTCAAAAAAATAGCCTTCCGAACTCGCTATGGTCACTTTGAGTTTCTAGTCATGTCTTTTGGGCTAACCAATTCCCCAACAGCTTTTATTGACCTTATGAATTAAGTGTTCAAGCAATATCTTGATATATTTGTCATAGTGTTCATAGATGACATCCTTGTGTACTTTCGTAATGAGAGTGACCATGCGAATCACCTTAAAATTGTCTTGAAAACTCTTAGAGATCACTAGTTGTTTGCCAGATTTAGAAAGTGTGAATTTTGGCTAAGGTTTATAGCCTTTCTGGGTCATGTTGTTTCAGCCGAAGTTATTAGAGTTGATCCCCAAAAGACAGAAGCTATGAGAAATTGTCCCCATCTGACATTAGAAGTTTCTTGGGTCTAGCGGGCTACTACCATCATTTTTTTGAAGGTTTCTCTTCTATTGCATCTCCCATGACCCGGTTGACTCAAAAAAAAGTTAAGTTCCAGTGGTCAAATTCCTGTGAGAAGAGTTTTCAGGAGTTGAAGACTCGAATTACTTCAGCCCTTGTGTTGACTTTGCCTGATGGTACAGATAGTTTTATGGTATATTGTGATGCCTCTATAATTGGTTTGGGTTGTGTGTTGATGCAAAGAGGTAAGGTTATAGCCTATGCCTCTAGACAGTTAAAGTTGCATGAGAAGAATTACCCAACCCATGATCTTGAGTTAGCTGCTATGGTCTTTGCTTTGAAAATATAGAGACACTATCTTTATAGTGTCATGTTGATGTGTTTACTAATCATAAGAGCCTGCAGTATATGTTTACTCAGAGAGAGTTGAATCTTAAGCAGAGAAGGTGGTTGGAGTTGTTAAAAGGCTATGATATGAGTGTGTTGTATCACCCGATCAAGGCCAACGTAGTAGCAGATACCCTTAGCAGATTATCTATGGGTAGTGTTGCTTATGTAGAGGAAGGTAAGAAAGAGCTAGCTCGTGATGTGAATTGTCTGGAAAGATGGGTATTAGGTTGCTTGATTCAGTCGAGGGGAGTACGTTGGTGCAGAGTAGTTCTGAATCCTCTTTATTTTCGAAAGTGAAGGGGAAGCAAGATAGGGATCCTAGTTTGGTCAGACTGAAGGAGTCAGTTAAGGGCCAAAAGGTAGAGGTTATCTCCTAAGGGGGAGATGGTGTGTTGAGATTGCAAGGTAGATTGTGTGTTCCGTGTGTTGATGATCTAAGACAGAGGATTATGGCTGAAGCTCATTGCGCCCTGCATTTTATTCAGCCCGGCACTACCAAGATGTACCGCGACTTGCGGGAAATCTATTAGTGGAATAGAATGAAGAAGGATATAGCCGAGTTCATAGCATAGAGTGCAACGTGCCAACAGGTTAAGGTAGAGCACCAAAGACCTAGTGGGGTGATGAAAGAGTTTGGTATACCCACTTTAAAGTGAGAAGTGGTGAATATGGACTTCGTAACCGGGTTGCCCCTTTTGCGTTGTCATCATAATTCTATTTAGGTTGTTGTAGAAAGGCTAACTAAGTCCGCGCATTTCTTGCCCATGCATACGTCTTATGCAGCTGAGGATTATGTTAGATTGTATATCCGGGAGTTATTCAAGCTGCACGAAGTTCCCTCGCCTATCATTTCGAATAGGGGCACTCAATTTACTTCTCAATTTTGTAGGGCATTCCTGCAAGGTCTTGGTACCCAAGTCCTTTTGAGTACTGTTTTTCATCCACAGACAGATGGTTAGGCTGAGAGGACCATTCAGACCCGGGATGGTATATTGAGGGCATGTGCTCTTGATTTCAAAGGTAGTTGGGATGAGCATTTCCCATTGATAGAGTTTTCCTATAACAATAGTTACTATGCTAGCATTGGGATGGCACCATTTGAGGCCTTGTATGGTAGGAGATGTAGATCACTAATAGGTTGGTTTAAAGTGGGTAAAACTGCCATGACTGGGCCTGATGTAGTGTTTAAAGATATGGAGAAAGTTAAGTTGATTAAAGAGAGGTTGAAGACCACCCAGAGTCATCGAAAGTCTTATGCTGATATGAGGAGAAGAAATCTTGAGTTTGAAGTGGGTGATTTAGTATACTTGAAGATTTCACCCATGAAAAAGGGGAAAAGCTTTGGTAAAAAAGGGAAGCTTAGTCCCCGTTTTGTTGGCCCCTATAGAGTCTTGAGCGGTGTTGGTAAAATAGCCTACGAAGTAGAGTTTCCTGTAGAGTTGCTAGCCGCTCACCCAATCTTTCATGTCTCCATGCTCAAGAAGCACATTGGTGATTCCATTGTGGTAGATCCTTTAGAGAGTGCTGATATTCAGAACAATCTTTCATTCAATAAGATTCCTGTTGAGATTCTACACTTTTAGATCCGTATACTGAGGAACAAAGAGGTTTCCTTGGTCAAAATTTTATGGCGAAACCAGTCAGTTGAGGGCGCTACTTAGGAGGAAGAAGTAGACATATGAGGCAAGTACTCATACCTCTTTTCCATGAGTTCATATCAATCTAAAGGTATTATTCTTCCTTAATTCAGCCCTTCTAGTCTAATGTTCAGCTATATGTATCTATTCTTGCATGAGTTCTTGTAATTTCTGAGGCATTCGAGTGTTTAGAGAGATTTTGAACCCGTTTTAGCAACTTGCTACAGCTATGTGAACTATATTTTCCTGTGTTCCTAGTCTAACAAGCAACACTCAAGGATGAATGTTTTCTAAGGGGGAGATATTGTAAGACGCAACAAAGTTTCCTCGTAGTTTGAGCCTTAGAGCGTGTTAAGTGAAGTATAATTCTGGCCCTAAAAGACTGAGAAGTGACTTCCTAAGTGATTGGTGTTTCAACCATATAGCATATTCTTGAATTTGAATTTTTGTCATGTAGATAATTGAATTAGCTGTCCTTAAGTGAAGTATAATTCTGGCCCTAAAAGACTGAGAAGTGACTTCCTAAGTGATTGGTGTTTCAACCATATAGCATATTCTTGAATTTGAATTTTTGTCATGTAGATAATTGAATTAGCTGTCCAACGATACAAATTTCATCCAAATCCGGTCTCGTGGTGAGAAGTTATGATAATTTACTGAGATTTATCAAAACTGCCCGAGTACAATGGACAATCCGATGGACCGTCGAGTCTATGACGGATAGTTGCTCGGCCCATCATAACCAAGGAATAACTCTCTTTTTCTGGACCAAGTACAATGGCCAAAATGATGGACCATCAAGGCTTCAACGGACCATCACTGGGACTGTTCCACTCAGGCAGTGTGGCTTCATCCTGGCCAATGTGCGATGAACGATCCAATGGATTGTTAGGCTGAGTGATGGACCGTCGCATTGACTGTCACGGTGAGGTAGTATGTTCTTATTTTTAACAGCGTGTGATGGGTGACCTGACGGACTGTTAGGCTAGCGAGGGACTGTCGCTTCGACCGTCGCAGCCCCCGTTCAGTATATGTAAGTCCTTTTTAAAAAGGGTTTTTGGGTCTTTTCCCTCTTAACCCTTAGATATGTTCCAAATGAACTTGATAGCCTCATTATCTCCAAAAATATCCAAAGGCTAGGGTTTCTCCCTCAAGAGAAAATTTAAAACCCTTCTCCAAGAAATCCAAGAACTCACCATGGATTCTACAGCTTGAGTTAAGATTTGAATTCCACAATTTCAAAGGTTGCAAGAACTCTCTGGCAAGAGTAAGAATAAGAAGAAGAGTTTAGAGAAAACTCGTTCATCCAATTTCATAATCTAAGGTATGTGGAGTTTTGAACAAGGGTAATCCTTTCATCCTTGTGCCCAAATGCTTATTTAAACTATGATTTTCTGCAATCTATGAGATTTTACATGAATTTGAATTAGGGTTTTTCACCCATTATTATTGATTGCAATATTTTAATGTTTCCCATGAATTGAGAGTCTAATGGCAAGATTTTCACATATTTTCTTAAGAAATTGCAGCTGGGTCTATACCCAATGATTTTAATCCTTGAGAAATTAATAGTTAAAATGTTTGAGATATTGAAGTATATGAGTATGTTGAGATTTTGAGACAAATTGCTGAAATTTCTAAATTTCTACATGAGTTATGAATCTATATGCTATCTATTATGCTTTTTATGAGTTCTAACTTGAGATTTAATTATGGGTTATTGAGCCCTACTTTATATTTGAATTTTATGAACTCTTATGCTATAAGCACCCATGATTTGAGTATTTTGAGATTATTGAGAAATGTTTTGACCTAATGGTCACGGAGTTTTGAAATACACTTCACTACATGAGATTATAGATTTGATTATTGGGTTCTTGGTGAACCATAAGATTATTTTAAAGTGGATTTCCATGAGATGAGCGAGATAAACTAAACGGAGTAGTATTTAGCACCGAGTTGGGTAAGTTACTACGGTTTCTTACCCCAGAACTACGTGCCACCGTAGGTTTGAGATTTTGGGCCTAAGGCCGAGATATTGGACCCAATGCTGATATAAGTGATCACTTAATTGAGGTTATACTCCCTGGAAAGAGTGTTCCGCTCCTCCCCAATGTGGGGTCTCTTCCTTAGGAGGACAAAATGTTGGACTGCATATAGCTCGCATGGTTTATGTCAGTTAAGAGAACCTCCCTTAATACAAGTTATTTTCTTACTAGTAAACTAGCAGATTTGCTCCCTAAGACCAAAGTATTTTCCCCTGATATAAGTATTTTCTCTAAAACTATGAGATAAGTTATTTCCCTAAACTAGAGTATCTTTCCATTGAGATAGAATGATTTTTCTAATTCTTGAAATGAGATATTTTCCTAAAGTGAATGAAATGCCTTCAAGTATGTTTTAAAGTTATATGATTCTGAATTCCAAGTACTTGAGTTCAAAAGAGTTATGAGTTCTTGAGCATTAAAGAAGTTTTACTCTCCATGAGACATATGAATGAGTTGAAAGTATTTTTTAAAGTTTCCTTTAGCCAATGGGTAATGAGAATAAGAGAAGATTACCGATTTCAAAGTTAAACTATGATGGCTCACTAGATTTTTGTTACATGCTCCATTCTACATGATTCATGACCTTTACATTTTAAACTTATTCAAGCCATGTGAGTCATTACTTATTGCATGCATGATTTGATTAAAGAGTATTGATGTTGTTTTATATAAATGCATGCCCTCTATATACTCAATACATTCCCAAGTGCTGATCCACATATATGTCTACGTGCTACATTGTCTTATAATGTAGGTTCAGGTGCTCAGTCCCAGCCTCGTCAGTGACTTTCGAGTACCTCGTCCCACATATATGACTTTCGTTAGTTCACTTCGAATTAGATGGGGACCTATCTCAATGGCTCTCTAGTTCATGGATTTGCAGAGGCTTTGTCAGACTAGTTACCAGATTGTGGTTGTGTTGATGTTTTCCTATATTGCTTGGTCATTTGGACCGAGCATTTTCTCCGTATTTTCTTTTATTTGATATGACTATGCTAGTGTTTGAATTATTTCATCTTGAAGTGAGTGTTATTAGTAGAAACAGGCTCAAAGGGTTAGCTTGGGGATACTTGTAGCCTTAAGCACCGTGTGACATCCCGGGAGGAGATTTTGGGTCATCATAGGAACCCCTATTTTGTTATACAAGTACCAATTTTCATTATTAAGTGACTCAGCATCAACATCATCATATGTTCTAGTTTCCTTTAGTGCCACAACATGACCACTTTTGGAGTTGAACTAATGACATTTTTGTGATGAGATCCAATTGTTTCATAACCTTGGCCATGTTATTATCTCTCTCCTCATCTTTGTTTTATTTTTTTGGCTCACATAAGTTACAGAGGAATCTCTCATAGCTACCTCAATATCTTTCATGCCCCATGTTCTACTTTGCTTTGTCACTTGTTCTAATAGCCGCATAAAACTCCAAAAGTTTGTTTAATCAATGATCCTTCAACTGCGTTATCCACCACCATCTTATTCCATTAGTCCAAATTTAATTATCTTACCCAGCACTTTGTGGTTTGGGAATTGTACCAATTTCTTATTGAACCTTAACCACACTTCATAAGGTTATTTACCACTCAATTATTAGAAGTTTGTGATTTCATCCCTTAATTGAAGTATGTAGAATGGTTGAAAGAACTAGTCTAGAAAGTTTTACATCAATTTAACCCAAGATTTTATTAAGCCCTTGAGCAGTTCCCCTAACCACAATACCATATCACCCATCTACGATAATGGAAACAGCCTCAAGTAAATGATTTCTTGTGAGATATGAGCAATGTCGAATAGGTTACAGTCATCTATGAAGTTTTTCAAGTGGAGGTTTGCATCTTCATGAGCATGGACACCAAATAGTACCTTTATTTGGAGTAAGTGATGCATTACACTTGTGACATGAAATTCGCCACCCCCCAAAGGTAGGATACGAGTTGCACTTTCCCTTTTGGTATCCTATTGTTGATCATCATCTTCAAGTTTCCCTTCAAATACAATGGTATCTCTACATTGTTGACTCATAATTTTGTATTTATCTAGGTAATCGCCTAAACAAGATAAAAATAATAATAAAGTAAGGTTTAAATTACAACTGACAAAAGTAACTTAAAACACTACAATGAATAAATGTTATGTTTCATTCCTCCAAAAAAATGATATTGTTGATAACGTTCAAAATACATCTCAAGATGTACGCAGATGCTAGAAATATAATTTTTAGCCAACTAGGAGTCAGGGTTGATTCTACAGGGAATGAAGTCAATAGTTTCACTCAAGAGACTAAATATTTGCTCTTAATGTGAAAACTAATGCAATAAAGTAAAATGATGGGTTTGTTCAAATGATTTCTTGTTAAAATAGTCAATTTCTAGCTTTGATATGCATAAGTGAACTATAAAGCGTGTAATGAAGCATAAGAGATACTTGTGGTAAATCCCTCATGAGATATATCATGTGTATGGGTAAGTACTCATTTCCCTAAGTTAAACAATCTATCATAGATAGGCTAGGTTATAAGTTTCAATGTCAATCTTTCAATAAAATCATGAAAGTTCATGTATGGGTTCTTTTGAAGTCCTTACACATGTTTCCTTGTAAACAACATATACCTCAATTAGTATCCTTATGTCTAGGATCTTCTATTAAATGACAAAACCAAGTTATTATTAATCAGTACTCCTCACCCTTAGCCATTTTTTCAAAGAGGAAAAGGTTTCTATGCAAAACTAGAGTTTACAACCTCTAATATTTGGTAAAAGCATGCAATAATCTATTTCAATCCTTAACAATATTGATTATCTAGGCAAATAGGAACTACCCATACACAAATCACAACCCAGTCTTACATAACCCTAAGTTGGAGAATTTAGATACTAATAACAATAGGAAAAATAAATATACCTATATTCTCATCAAAATCCATTGTAAAATCCAAATATTTCAAGAGAAACTCCAAATTCCAAGCAAGAGTAGACTTATACTACCTCAATTTCAGTGCAACATATCATGAAATACAATGAATAATCAAATGAAAAGGAATATGCAACAATGAAACAAAACTACCATGACCTTATCACAATTTGTACATACATAGTAACAGGACTTATCTACCAAATAGTCATGAACTAAAGAAGACCAGCTTCGTCCACGTACTATACCAGCTTGGTATTAAAATTCTAAATATAAGTAAATATATATCAATATGGTAGCTGACCCTCTAAATATCATAATTCATAAATGTCGATCAAACACCAACCATGATATAATATAGTTCATCAAATATGCAAGTACATATTTTTTCTAGATATTTTATCAAATTCAAGTTCATCGATCTATGTATTCAACTCATATAGACCAACTCATAGTCACAAGTGTACTTAAACTCAAATTTAGAAATATAAACCTTATGAAAGGGCATAAAATCTAAGGAAAGTCTATAACTACAATTCAAACCATTACCTACCTCAAACACAAGGCTTAAATACTCTAATTCACTAAAACCTAGCCCCTTTTTTGTAGCTTCAAATTATTGTTATTCCAAAAATAGAAAATGAGGAGAAATCAACCATTTATTCTCAAATTCTAACCATTAGTAACTAATACCCATAGGTTTTTACCTAGTTCATAGCCTAAACCACTAATTTGGGGATTTTCACCCATTAATCTACCTAAATTCCTCATAATTTCATGTTAATGAGAAAGAATCCTATGCTAAGAAGTTAAGGTACAACAACCTAGAAGCATTTACATTTGATTTTAAGCCTACCCATTGGCAATCCTCATTAGTTAATTAATTTTAGGGCTTTATCTCATGACTTAATTTATTAGGTCATGATAGCACCTACTATAACACACCAGTAGTTAAGCCAACCCATAGCCCAAAATGAAGAATAACTACCTACTAAGAGAAAAAGTTAACCAAAACTGAGTAAAAACAGAAAGAGAACCTGAAGATTAATACAGGATCCATTAGCATAACAATAGTACTTAGTAAACATAATATATATATATATATATATATATATATATAGATGTATATATATATATATACATATATATATATATAACGCTATTTCCAAAAGACCAAAATAAATATTAGTCTAGTAGAAGAGGGAGAGAGAGAAAATAACTTTAAACTCCAGAAGCTCACCTAGACCTTCGATCTATGACATCTCCACACTATACACACGTCAGCTACAATAACTCGTACTATGATCTATAGGGTGCAGAATTATAGCTTGAGTACAAAACATATATTACACAGTAGGCGTAGATCAACTGAGATCCAATGATAAATACAAGTATAAATAACATGTTAGACAAAGATATACATTACATGCGACTAAATAAGAATTAAAATACAATAAAAATGATTAAGAAATAGAGATAAACTATCATATTCTGCAAGTAACTTAGGATAAAGGTGTTATACAAGATGAATAGTTAGGGACTAGGTAATATACAATAAGAGTATATAGTAAAGGAAGGGATATCTAACAGTAATAAACATGTATCTAAAAACAATGGTGATAAGGTGAGGGAGCCTAACATCCTAAATGTCACAATGGTTATAAATAAAAAGGGAGCTAGCTTTAGAATAATCAGAATATCTAACCCAAAAATAAGAACAATATAAGGTAGTCTAATAATAAGGCTCATAATATCAAAGGGGAAGGAACTCAAAAGTAAACCTAAACTCTTGGGTACGAATCAATAACCATCCTACCACCAACTAATCAATAAAAACTAAACTGTAACACAATTGAATAAGCTTAAACAAACAATACCCTAACTAGTACCCCATATGCTTATAAGATATAATGAATCACTCAGAAGACAACAAACATAACCTATACCTATGTAGGCCCCCATAAGAATAGTAGGTACAAACACTAAGCAATTGTACTAGTGATAGGCAATTATACAATTAAATCAATGCAAAGTAAATCCAATACTGCATCTAATTAAGCGCCATAACTACCAAGTATATACCCCTCATTTAGCTCGTTGACTCATATGGAAGGACATATAGGATATCCCTTTCTCTATCATGTGGTACTCAAACAAAGTGATCTATAAATGTCTCGTGACATCCACATATACTCCCCGGTCCCAAACCAGAACTTCCAATAATAATTAGTAATCAATCCACTCCGTTATAGTAACAGAGATAAGAAAGAGTGTAATAAGTTCTTGGAATCAAATTTAGACTAAACAAATATAATCCATAAAATCCAGTGCTCAAAATCAAATGGCACTAAAACTAATAGAATGGTGTAGAAAGGCGTTGGAATCTCCCTCTACTACAATATGTAAATAATGATAAATAAGTAGATAAATATTAAAATGGAATCTACCATGATCAAAGTTTCCAAAGTGATGCATGTCAACTTAAAAAGAAATCTACCTTAGTAAAAGTTTTCAAAGTGATGCATGCTTGTTTAAAAAGACTATCATGCGATAGTAAGGGCGGTACGAGTTCTGTAAAACCAATTTAATAAAAAGTGTTGGAATAAATCTCTTTCTAAAATTAATAGTAAAAATAATATTTTTCATTGGATTAGTACTTCCAACTATGCATATGAGTAAATATATGCCATCACTAGCGTCCAATTAATAAAAACATAAGTGCCAAAGTATCTAGATACTAAGACATAATTCATCCAGATAACAAAAAACTAATATGGAATACAACTAGTCTCGTAACCATGGCATCGGGACAAAAAATATATTGATCAATACAAATATATATATCAACAACGAGCATAGATGAATAGATGAATAAAGAAAGGGGGATATCTAGGATAAATCTTGGTAATTGGGTAGTCAAACTAAGAAAACCAACATGGCTGTGAGGTACTAACCCAAACTATGCTAAGGATCAGTTTTCTTACCCTAAGGTTGTAGAAAGTAACTAGGACTCCTAATCTTGATCTGAGTTGTACACGTAGGAGGGAGTATATATACATCAAGGGTCAATACTAAGTGAACCATATGATGACAAAGAATTTTAAGTTCTATGTAACAATATAAGGGTACAATTTATTCATATTTACCTTAATGGATTGCTAGCTAGCTCAAGTATTGCTAACTAGCAAAAGTACTCCATTTTTCCATCCAATTCACAGATCAATAAATGTTGTACGAAGTCAACTATAAGGCTTTTCAATCCATCAAAAATCACAAAATTATATAAATCACATCAAAATGAATTGGAAACCATGCCAATCATATCCACCCCCTAAAATACCACAATCAACCATAGCGAGGGGTAAAATAGTCAAATCACACCAAAATAAATATTTCACTTAATTCACCAAAATTCAGGTTATTATATAGACTTTGATAGTGGGTTCCCTCATACTTCCCATGGTTCTAATGGTATTTGGGTCATTGTGGATAGATTGAACAAGTTAGTATATTTCATTCATATTCAGGTGTCCTTCAGTACTAAGAGTACCAAGAGATTGACTAATATATATGTTAGTGAGATATCTCATTTATATTGTATGCCTATATTTATCATTTTAAATTAGGGTTTAGTGTTCACTTCTAGATTTTGAAGGGCTTTTTAGGAGGAGTTGGGTACTTAGGTGGATATTAGTACAACCTTCCATCCTTAAATTAATGGATAATTAGAGAGGAATATTTAGGTTGTTGAGGATATATTTTAATCTCGTGTTATAGATTTTGAGGTTACTGGGAGCAACTCTTAGCCTTAGCAAAGTTTGCATATAATAATAACTACTATTTAAATACTGAGATGTCACTTTTTATGGCTTTGTATGGTAGGCGATTCTATTCTCTGATTGGATGGTTTGAGAATTCCAAGATTAGACCTCGTGGTGCAGACTTACTTCAGGAGTTATTGGATAAAGTTAGGGTGATTCAGGATAGGTTGGGGGTAGCTCAGAGTAGGCAAAAGGATTATGCATATTGTAGACTTTGTACCTTGATATTTGGAGTTAGTGATCGAGTATTCCTTCTTGTATCGCCCATGTAGGGTATGATGAGGTTTGGGAGAAAAGGATAGCTTAGCCTTGGACATATTAGACCTTTTGAGATTCTTTACATAGTTAGTGAAGAGGCATATAAGTTAGCCTTAACCCTAGATTTTGCTATTGTTAAACCAGTCTTCTATGTTTCTATATAGAAGGGATACATTCCAAACCCATCTTATGTACTTAGATGGGAGTTGGTTCAGTTGGATGAGCAGTGGACCTTCGTGGAGGATCCTATGCTCATTTTGGGTAGTGATGTCATGCGATTGTGCAAAAGAAAAATTCCATCTATAAAGGTTCAGTAGAGTCACTTCCTAGTAGAAGAGGCTACTTAGAAGATGGAAAGTGAGATGTGGACCCAATTTCCTCACTTGTTTGAGGCTTCAGGTATATCCTAATCCATTATTCCGCAGACAAAAGTTCTTTTAGTAATGGATATTGTAATGACCCTCCTGGTCATTTTCTATATTTCTACTATTTTCACTATTTAGAGCTTTTTTTATAGATTTCTCAAGTCATTTAGGACTTGCTAGAACTGACAGTTCAGTTACTGTTAGTTCTCAAAATTCACCTATTTTAGGGTAAATATTCCTTGAGCATAGAGGGACATTGTGTTGGTTTAAAAAGTGAGATTCCATAAATGGGTACCTCATGGGATTTTTACATAATCTTATACCCAAAGCACAATAGCGTAATATGGGTATCACCATTGTCATTTTGATGAGTAAATTTTTACTTTTACAGTATGATACCTAGCAAAAGCTTTTTGAAAGGAGAAATTAGTGGTCTGGCAGATTCTTTGGGTATTTCATCAGCGTTCAGGTAGGCTAGGGTTACCTTCCACATATATTAAGATAATTTGTAGTATAATTATGATATTATGATTGATATGGGGTGGGATTTAGTCATTGGAAGCATGATTGGTATGATTAGTCTTATTTAGATTATTTAGGCTATCTTAGAATCGTAATTTAAGTGAAATTGACCAAGTTGCACACATTTTAGGTGGAATTGAATTAGTTGCTCATGGGTTAGAAAGAGTTGCTGTACTAGGGTTAATTATGGATTATTTATCATCTAAAAATAAATTTAGATACCTTAGCCTAGTCTGGGGTAGAATTTGCCTATAAATAGATTTTGGGGTTAGAAGTTGGCTCCTTTGGCCCATCTTAGGCAAGGACTTGTTGTCACAATCTGAACTAGGGCCTAGTCATGATAGGTATCTCAATCCCAATGTAAGACCAATCACTATCCTATTCGTTATAGCATATTAAAAGTAACCATCAAAAACTAACAAAAATATATAATAGAGATAGAGAAGTGCAATAAAGTCTTAAGAATCAAAACACAATGACCAAAACACCTCAACATTATCCACAAAAGACTCTAAAATAAGAATACAAAGATAAGTTGGGACATTCCCCCAACTATGAAAAAAGAGTCCAAAAAGAAATACTAAGAATTAAAGAAAATAGGTGAAATGACCTGCCCTTCCAAAAGATGGAGGCTCACTACTTCACAGCATATCCACAGGAGTACCAAATCACCTAACATGCATAAAAGCAACTAAAAATCCATCAAAATTGATATCATAAAATAGTACAGCAGTAAGAAATAGTCAGTGGGGTGAGCATTGAGATATAACTTAGGAGAAAGTGATAAAATAATGTTATTGCCAAAAACCAGTCAAAACCACATGCATAATAATTTATATATATATATATATATATGTATATATATTCGAGATTGGAACAAAGGTCATGAACATGATAGTTTAAACTATTAACCTAAACTATGTAGATCGCTCTATCTTAAAGGCACCCATGGGCTATACGGGTTTAACTCCCCCTACTAAAAGGGCCCAGAGCGTTTTAGCGGCACGAACCAAGGAATCTAAGGAAGGCTAAATACACCAAGGCGATAGGCATACAAAATATAATATGTGCACCAACCACACAATCATAGAGACCCCACACCGAAATATATGTTTTCCAGTGTTAGTCCCCCTGGGACACACCTTCATGTTGAGATACACAATTTCCTTTAAGCCTAAATTAAAATAATTTTCATATAAACCCAACTATTAACTCAGGAGTGATTCATTAAGACATTTAACAACTTGGTATTGTCATACCAATATGCTTGCAAGCTAAACAAATTATTCCAAATCAGTCTATTTAACAATATGACTCCAAAATTCCATTCAAAAATTCAAACCATTTCTACCAAGGGCATCCCAAAACTATATTTACTATCCATTATCCTTCAATGCAATGAAATTTTCCAAAAGTAAGTTAATTCATGTAAATTCCATATTCAAAACCAAAGTCATAAAGGTGGGTTGAGGTTAATGCCATTACCAAGCTAAAGATTTATTAATTAGGGAAAACCCATAAAATATCTTGGGTTTTGACCCCTAGAAAATTTCCTAGAAATCCATTCTCTAGATTTAATAGGATTCATGGGTACGAGCCATATGTTGAGGTACAAGTTGATGGTCCTGTTGTATACTAATTGGTGGGATGGTTTAGGTTACTGAAATAGTTACAATTTAGTGGTACAATTTGTAGGGCTTGGTATGAGTCATATCATGGACTTATATAGTGGACAGTGTCTAATCCTCTAGGTATTTCATTCTATCAGGGATATGTATTATAGGTATAGATTGTATACTATTGTTATGACTTAGTTGGATGAGTCATATACTGGGAAGTGTTTGTTCCTAGGTTTGAGGCTTGGAAACTAGTGGTGGATACCGATAGTATAAGACGGCACAACTTGTATAGGTGAGTCATATCCCGGTGATGAGTTTTAAGGGATTTAAGTAAGGGTATTCTGGACATTTCTCTACTTACCCTAATTAGGACCCAGGACTTCTAATACACTTAGGCAGTTATTTACCCTATTATTCTATTCATTAACACTTAGAAACTATTCCTAAACACTCCATAATCCTCTCAAGAACTTTTGGGGCAAGGATACTAGGGTTTCAACAAAGGTACTTTGGGGCTTGCTTTGGTGATTTTTTCCATCAATTCTTCGGTATAAGTCATGATTCTCTTTCCTCTACGTAGTTTCAGCTAAAGTCATCTTTTATATGATTGATTTCATGGTTTTACTATTTCATTATTATGGTTTTCAACAATTATTGGGGGTTTTGATATTTGCTTTATTTTGGTTTCCCATGGTTTTAATTATGCTTTTATATGCATTAATGGTGGTTTTGAGCAATTGGACTGCATGGTAATGGTTTAATGGTCTTTGGAATTGGTTTTAGTTATATTATGCCCCTAGGTGTTTGACAAAATGCTTATAACTATATATTCATTGCATTGACTTCTTTTAATGGAACTCTTGTATGTTTTAAATTGGACAAAGGATTTATGCATGGTTTAAATGGTTCGAAAAGGCTAAAGTCTAAATGATTTTTCTTGTTAAAAATGTGAAAGTCTCCCAAGTGGATTTAATATGGTAATTTAAAGGGAACCTAAGGTCCCATTAACCTAAATGGTTTACCTATGGATATTACTTGCAAGTTAGGGGTGGTATGACAATACCACTAATATTGTCCTTGTTTAATAAATGGTAAATGAATTTTTTGGACATGGTTTTAATTAGGCATTAATGGCAAGGTATGTAGCTAAGCCATGAAAGGTGGCGATCCCGGGGGGACCAAAATCGAAAACTCATATTTGCTGATATGAAAGGTCTTGATGACAATATGGCCGTGACATATTTTATATTAATAAATGTACTAGTCATCCCATGCGATATTCCTTGGTAATGTGGATACACATACTAGGGTCCTTTTGGCAGGTAAAGCTTAACCTATATCACCCGTGGGTAGTTAGGATGACAAAGATACATAGTCTAGGTGAAAGTTTTAAGTTCATGTTAAACCCGATCCCTTTTCCCAGAACTTATATATGTATGGTCGTACATATTATGGATAGTTTTACTTGGTTTTATGACTGACATTATTTTATCTTTATCCTAAAATTCATGCTAGTGGTCATTCGCTAACCCCATCTACGAACCAACCATTCTACTACTCTTGTTTAGCACACAAATTTGGTATTAGTATTTGGACTAAAGTGGTGATCTTCTATCCTTTCGGAGGCATCATTTCATGTTATGGATATCTTTTGACACTTTTCATTTACTTTGCATATTGGTTTTGTCCATGGTTAGTGGCATATCTTAATGAAATTTGTTTACTCTTTTGGATAGAGGCTTTATGGTACTTCTAGGGGTTGGTACAGGAGGGATCGGTATTGGTGTTGGCCTTGCCATTAGATTAAGGCAGTGGGCTAATGTCATTGAATGATATTATTGGTTGTTCTATCCTATTACATTTTTGGATTAATTATCATATTATGTTTTGGTATTACCTTTGATTTATGGTCTGTGGTTTGGTTTGGTACGATTGGTTGGCTAGTGAGGTAACACTGTACTTGGTTGGTTCGGTCATGGTTCTGACCTTATCCCAGAGTTTTAGTGAGAAAAATAATGCTATCCTATTATATATTTGAAATTTAGCCAATCTAAGGCTGGATATATGTAGTTGGATTGTATAACTGAGGGATGTCCCCGATCCTGGTTGGACTTGGGATTTCTATTATGAAAAGGCCTGGGTTTAGGTCTTGGAAAGTTTGTATCATAGCTCTAGGTTTATGGTCAACTGGGAAGTCCATAAAGCTGTGCCGAGTAGAGTCTCTTTTAGGGGTGTAAAGCATGCCATACTCATAATAGGGAGGTTGTAAGACATTTAGGAATATTTTAGTTTCTTGGTATTCTACCTTTAAGCTTGAGTTCTCAATCCAGGAATATCTTCTAATCCTTGATTGTTCATCTTTCAGATCATGTCTCCTTGATCTGAAACACAAGAAAGTTCTTCTTTCCTATCTAGGGATGGTCGTGAAGAGGTACATCCTACGTCTGTAGTTTATCTTCGATCTTATTGTCTTATTCCTGATAGTTCTATATTTTCTCTTATTCCATCTAGTTTTCCTCATATCCCTCAGGGAAACATGGTGAACATAAGATTTCATTAGTCTATTCATGTCATTTCCCAACTAGTTGCTACTCAGGATGAGCGTGGTGAAACTAGTGCTTTTTTTCTTGAGACCTCAAGGGTTTGTCAATTTATGAAGAGAGGTCCTACAAATTTTACTAAGGTAAAGGTGGAGGAGGATCCACAGGACTTATTAGATGAGATGGAAAAGATCTTTTGGGTGATGCAGGATACTAATGTAGAGGGGGTTAACTTTGTAGCTTATCAACTCAAGGTTATTGCTTATCAATGGTATAAGGAGTGGGATAGGGATAGAAGTGATATGAAAAAAAAGGTTATGGGAGGTATTTTCTAATGCCTTTTTAGATTGGTTCATTCATCAAGAGTTAAGTGAATCAAAGATGAAGGAGTTTGTGAACCTTAGGTAAGGGAGGATGTTTGTAAAGGAATATGCTTTGAAGTTCCATCAACTATCAAGGTATGCTCATGAATTGTTGATAGATATAAGGTCGAGAATGAAGAAGTTCTCTTCTGTGTTGAATCAAGATTTGATTTTGGAGAGAAAGACTGACTTACTGATTAAAGAAATAGATATCTTGAGGTTGACTATTCATATGCAACAGGTTGAGGATGAGAATAGAAAACTAGCAGAGTTTGGAGATAGGAAGGAAAAAAGGAGCAGGTTTTTTAATTCGAGAGGTGTAGAGTCTCAGAGAGGTAGAGATGGTGGTAAGTAGTAGAAAAAGAGGTTGGGGAGTTTAGGATCCTTTTCTGCTAGTGCTCCTTATCAGTCAGGAGACAAGTATCATCAAGGTGGTAACAATTCTTAGGCACAGGTTGCCCAATATCAGGTGAGCAGAAGTCAGTCAGTTTTTTTGTGTCCTCCTTGTCGATTTTGTGGTTGTCCTCATCGGGGTTATTGTGAGGAAGGAAGAGTTAAGCGCTTTAAGTTTGGCTAGTTAGTCCATCATCTCAGGGATTGTCCAGTCAATAAGGTTGCTACAGGGGCAAATTAGATTCCTATGGCTTCATCTTCAGCTCCTGCACCTGGTTGGATGGTATCTTATTCTATTACTTCTCCTATTTCTAGTGTTGGTTGGAATAGGTTGTATGCTTTGGCATCCTAATAGGAATCGAAGTCATCACCTAATGTCATTATCGGTACGTTACAACTTTTTTTTTGTGATGTATATTATTTGCTTGATTTGGGGTCCACTGTTTCTTATGTAACTCCATATGTGGCTTTGTCTTTTGGTTTTGATCTGGAAGTTATCTTAAATCATTTTTCTATTTCTACCTCAGTAGGTGACTTAGTTATTGCTAAGAGATTCTATAGGGGTTATTTGGTAGCTGTTGGTGGAAAGTAGACCTTGGTGGATCTATTTGAGATAGATATGGTAGATTTTGATGTAATCTTAGGTATGAATGGTTGCATTCTTGTTATGCATCTATGGATTTTTGGACCCATAGGGTTATCTTTAAGTTCCCTGGTGACCTAGTTACATAATGGAAAGGTAGTTCCTTAACTCCTAGGGGAGGTTTATTTCTTATCTTAGAGCTCAAAGGTTAATCTCTAAGGGTTGTCTTTATCTCTTGGTAAGGTTAAAGATTCTAACTCGAAAGGTCCTTCTTTGTCTTTGGTCTCTGTGGTTAATGAGTTTCCAGAGATCTTTCTGGATGATCTTCCTGGTGTTCCTTCAAATAAAGAAATAGAGTTTGGTATTGATTTTCTTTCGTACACTCGTCCAATTTCTCTTCCTCCATATAGAATGGCCCCGACTGAGCTGAGGGAACTTAAGGAGAAACTTAAGGATCTTCTGGATACAATTTTATTTGTCCTATTATTTCTCTGTGGGGTGCGCCAGTGTTGTTTGTGTGCAAGAAGGATGGTTCCCTTCGGATGTGCATTGACAATAGGCAGTTGAACAAAGTGACGGTAAAGAACAAGTATCCTCTTTCTCGGATAGATGACTTGTTTGACTAATTATAGGGTGCCAAGTTCTTTTCTAAAATAGATCTTTGGTCTGGGTACCATCAGCTTAAGATTAGGGAGGTGGATATTCCTAAGAAAGATTTTCGTACTCGGTATGAGAATTTCATGTTCATGGTGATGTCATTTGGGTTGACTAATGCTCCAACAACATTTATGGATTTGATGAATAGGGTGTTCATGTAGTATTTGGATCCCTTCGTAATTGTGTTTATTGAACACATTTTGGTTTATTCAAAGAGTGAGGTGGGTCATGTTAACCTTCTTCGTGTGGTATTGCAGACCCTAAAAGAACAACGATTGTTTGCTAAGTTCTCTAAGTGTCAGTTTTAGTTAAACACGATGACTTTCTTGGGTCGTGTTATTTCTAGTGCAGGGATTATGGTGGATCCGCAGAAGGTTGTTGTGGTGAAAAGGTGGCCTAGGCCCCCAACTCCATCTGATATCTGGAGCTTCTTGGGTTTAGCTGGGTATTATAGGTGGTTTATGGAAAGCTTTTCTTTGATAGCTGCTCCTTTGACTAAGTTGACTCAGAAGAAGGTTAATTTTTCTTAGGGGGATGCTTGTGAAGGGAGTTTTTAGAAGTTGAAGGATAAGTTGAATTTAGCTCCAATCCTGACCTTGCCAGAAGGCAATGATAGGTTTGTGGTTTATTGTGATGCATCTCAGGTAAGGCTTAGTTGTATTTTGATGCAGCATAGGAAGGTGATTGCCTATGCTTCTAGGAAGTTAAAGGTACACGAGAGGAATTATCCTACTCATGATTTGGAGTTGTTGGAGGTTGTGTTCTGTTTTAAAATATGGAAGAATTATTTGTATGGTGTTCAGTGGATATCTTTTATGATCAGAATAATCTTCAGTATGTGTTCACTCATAAAGAGCTTAATCTAAGTCAGAGGAAGTGGCTTGAGTTTCTCAAGGATTATGATATGAGTCTTCACTACCACCTAGGTAAGGCTAATATGGTTGCTGATGCTCTTAGCAGGTTATCCATGGGGAGTTTCTCTCAAGTGGAGGAAAACAAACGAGAATTGGTGAAGGATATTCACTGCTTGCCTAATCTTGGAGTTTGTCTCTTGGACTCTAAGGATGGTGGTGTGACGGTGCAAGAAGTGGTTCAGTCGTCTCTTGGTATGGAGATTAAAGAGAAGCAAGTGCTAGATCTTATCTTGATTAAAATCAAGAGTGATGTTGGTGGGCATAAGGTAGTGGTGTTTGAGATCAGTGGTGATGGTACTTTACGATGCCAAGGGAGGTTGTGCGTTCCTGATGTTGAAGTGCTGCTGAAAAAGGTTTTCGCTGAGGTGCATGAGTCATGCTATGTTGTTCATCCCGGCTCAACTAAGATATATCATGATCTCAAGGAGATCTATTGGTGGAATGACAAAAAGAAAGATATGGAAGATTTCATGGCCAAGTGCATGGTTATCAACAGGTTAAGGTTGAGCACATGATGCCAGGAGGGTTATATCGAGAAATTGATTTTTCCGAATAGTAGTGGGAAGTGATAAAAATGGACTTTTTTACCGATCTTCCTCGATATCGAAATCAGTATGATTTGATTTGGGTCATCATGGTTAGGATGACCAAGTCTGCTCATTTCTTTCCAGTACAGAGTACCATTTCATAGTCATCATAGTGGCATTTGGTCTTTGAAAACTGAAGAAAAGGGTTGATTTTGTGTTTAAAATTCGTGCAAGGGGTATAAAGATCAAAAGCCCCTTACCCAGGGAGAATAAGTAAAAACTGGGCAAAATTTACATAGCTATGTGGCATGCTGGTGTCGCAGAGCTTAGCCTCCATGCCACACCCTTATTACAAAGGCTAAGTGGCGTGACACGCCACTATCGTGGCGGCTTACTACCTTTGATTCACAAAAAGTTCCCAAATGCCTTTCAAAATCCCATAACTTTCCCAAAACACTCCTTTAAAACTCCTAATCATTATTCTAGTCTAAAATTGACATTATACTCATGGGAGCGTCAAAATTAAATAATCAAAATTTTGCGGGGTCTTAAATTATCCCTCCCTTAGGAACATTTATTCCCAAATGAGAAGTTAGGATATTTTTAGCATGATAATAGCTAGAATACATCAGAACCAAATGACAAATTCAAAAGGGAAATGAAACTCATACCTAAATCACTTTCATCCAACACGGTGAACAAGAATGGGTTCATGGCTTTCATATCGTCCTCAACTTCCCATGTAGCCTCTTCCACCTTTTGATTTCTTCAAAGAACCTTCACTAATGCTATATCCATAGTCCTTAATCTACGAACTTGCTATCAAATATCTCAATCGGGACCTCCTCATAAGAACAAGGAATTTGTAACACCAATATTTTCAAAAAGAACTATAAATGAAGGGTCACCCACATACTTTTCTAGCATAGACACATGGAAAATAGGATGAATAGAGGACAAAATTTTTGGTAAATCTAACTCATATGAAACATTCCTAATTATCCACACAATATGATATGGAATAATGTAATGGGGAATGATCTTACCCTTCTTCCCAAATCTCATGACTCATTTCATAGGAAACCTTTAAGAACACCCAATCACTTACTTCAAATTCCAACCCCCTTCGGCTTACATCTGCATAAGACTTTTGGTAAGTCTGAGTAGTATTAAGTCTTTGTATTATCAGTTAACCTTCCTCATGGCTTGGTGAACAAAGTAAGGGCCAAATAACCTAGTCTCACCTACCTCAAACCACCCAATAGGAGACCTATACTTCCTACCATAGAAGGCCTCAAAAGGAGTCATTTGAATGCTTGAATGGTAACTATTATTGTTAGAAATTCAATAAAAGGTAAATAGTCAATCCAACTTCCTTAGAATTCAATCACATATGCCCTTAACATATCCTCCAAAGTCTAAATAGTATGCTCTGCTTGTCCATCAATTTAAGGGTGAAAAGCGGTGCTAAGGTTCAACTGAGTATCCAAACATTTCTGGAATGAATGCTAGAAATAAGAAGAAAACTACATACCTCAATCTGAAATGATGGACACCGACGTTCCATTGAACTTAAATATCTCCTGAATGGAAAACTTAGCATAGTCCTTTCCAGAGTAGTTAGTACTTACAAGCAAGAAGTGAGTAGACTTAGTTATTCTATCCACAGTGACCCAAATTGAATCATATTGATTCCAAGACCGCGGAAGGCCCATAATGAAATCCATATTGATCATATCCCTCTTCCACATAGGTGACTCTATCTTTTAGGACATGCCACCATGCCTCAACTGATCAATCTTGACTTTTTGACAAACCATACACTTAGCCAAAAAGTTTGCCACATCTCTCAGTAGATTATTCCACCAGTAGATTTACATCTAATCATTATACATCTTAGTTGAACCTAAATGAATTATACTCCTAGTCTCATGAGCCTCAGTCAAAATTCTTTTCCATAGCCCATCAACATCAGGAATACACAACCTTCCTTGATACCTCAAGATGCAATCTTAACCAATATCAAATTCCATAACCTTTTACTGACCCACATCATCCTTAATCTGCATAAGTATGGGATCCAAAACCTACTTCTCCTTCACCTCAGAACCAAGAGATGATTTAACCACTTCTTAAACAATTACTCCTCCATCCTTAGAGTTTAAAAGATGAGCTCGTAAATTAGCCAACCTATGAATATCTTTCACTGATCCTCTTTTCTCCTTATAAATGTGAGATAAGCTTCCCATAGACAACATGCTAAGAGCATCAACAACAACATTAGCTTTACTTGGATGGTAGTGAAGATTCATGTCATAATCTTTAAGTAACTTAAGCCATTTCCTTTGCCTATGATTCAAATATTTCTGCGTAAACATGTACTGTAAGCTCTTCTGGTCTAAATAAATATCCATATTTACCTCATACAGATAATGGCATTGATTTTTAAAGTAAAGACTAAAGCTACCAAATCTAAATTGTAAGTCAGATAATTCCTCTCATGAACCTTAAGCTATCTGGAGGCATAGGCTACAACCTTACAAAGATACATAAAAACACAACTCTGTCCCACACGAGATGCAACACAATGCAGAACAAACATATCAATACCCTTTGATTGGGTCAAAAGTAGTGCAGAAGTCAACTTATCCTCCAATTTTTGAAAACTACCCTCATAAGTATCGAATCACAAAAACTTAACCTTCTTTTGAGTTAACTTAGCCAGTGGAGTAGCAATGGATGAGAAACTTTATATAAATCTCATATAATACCCAGCCAAACCCAAGAAGCTCCTAATAACAGTTGGAGTCTTGGTTCTAAGACACTTCTTAACTGCCTCAAATTTCTGTGGATCTGCTTTGATTCACTCACTAGAAAAAACATGCCTAAGAAAGGTCACAACACTTAGACAAAATTCACACTTCAAAAATTTTCCATATAACTTCTGGTCCTTAAGGGTTTGCAATATAATTTAGAGATGATTGGCATGATTCTCCTTGATTTTTTAGTACACACAAATGTCATCAATAAAGACTATAACAAACAAATATAGAAATAGCCTAAACACTTGATTCATGAGATCCATGAAAGAAGACAGAGCATTAGACAACCAAAATGACATGACTAGAAACTTATAATGGCCCTATCGGGTTTGAAAAGCAGTCTTGGGAATATCAACCTCCCTAAGTTTCAGCTGATGGCAACTCGAATGATGATCTATCTTAGAGAAACACCTATAATCCTAAAGTTGATTGAAAAGATCATCAATACTAGAAAAAATGTATTTATTTTTTAACATAACCTCATTTAACTGACTATATATACATCCGAAGAGACCTATCTTTCTTTTGCATGAAAAGCACAGGAGCACCACATTGACAAATACTAGGATGGATGAAACCCTTATCAAGAAGATCCTTTGACTACTTCTTTAGCTCCTTTAGTTCAGTCGAAGCCATCCTATAAGGAGGAATTAAAATAGGACGAGTATTCGATAGAAGATTAATCCAATCTATTTCCCTATCAAGAGAAATCCTAGGGATATCATTGAGAAATATTTTAGGAAATTCATTTACCACAGGGATAGATTTCAAAGAGGGACTCTCAGAATTTGAATCCTTAACCTAAACTATATGATATAAACACCCTTTGGAAATTATTCTCTAAGCTTTAAGATAGGAAATAAACCTCCCTTTGGGTACTAAGGAACTTTTCTCCCATTCAATCACAAGTTCATTAGGAAAATGGAAACTGACCTTTTGGGTCCTACAATCCAAAGAAGCATTGCATAAATAAATCCAATCCATCCCAAAGATTATATCAAAATCCACCATATCAAGTTCTATCAAATCCACCAATGTTTCTCTTTGAAAAATGGACTCCAAACAACCCTTATAGACTTTCCTAGCCACAACAGACTACCCATAGGAGTAGAAATAGTAAAGGGATTAGAAATACTTTAAGGAAAAAAACCAAAATGTACAACAACATAAGATAGGGTAGAACTTGGATCAATCAAACAATAAATATCATGGGAAAACAGCTATAACATACCCATAACAACATTTGGTGATACCTCAAATTCCTTACAAGTAGCAAGTACATAGAGATGATTGGTCAATTCGGTACCTAAAGTGGTGACCTTAGGTACAAGAGCCGAAGAAGTGGTGATTGAAACCTTATTAGCTCTAGGGAAAACTTTAGCTATGGGATAATTTTGTTATTGATGACAAGGCTGCCCACAATTAAAACATAAGTTCCTTCCTTCTTTACAATAACCATGATGAAGCTTCCCACAAAAATGGTAAGGAAGGTAAGGCGGGACTGACTGAGCTCCACTAACCTTAGATTGGGCACCCTGTGCCTTAGTACCAATGCTATCCTAAAAATGTCAATCACTAGAAGGCTTAGATGGAGAACTAGCTATCAAATAAGAAATTCCATAATTCTTCTTGTTAGTCCACTGTGTACCATATCTTCTACAATTATACTAGCCTGCCCCCTACTATGAATGTCTAAACTTCCTTCTTTGCCTCTCTCCTATCTCTACCTACTTTTTTGTCTCACCTTCTACCTATTGTAAATAAACCACCAGGCTGGAAATGTCCATATAATTATTCAACATAACAGCCTTACACTCTAACACCAAATCATGGGAAAAACCAGAAGTAAACTTTATTATTTGAGACCACATATTAGATACCAAATCCTAGCATAATGGGATAACTACTAAAATTTTAGGGTATAATCCTTCATATTCTTCTTTTCCTAGTTTAAGTTCACAAACTCTTTAGCCGTATATTCCCTTATCTTCTTAGAAAAGAAGTGATAAAAAAAACTCCTAAAAACTTATTACACACTGCCTAGTCAGCCTCATCACCCTTCATCGCTTCCCACTCCTCATACCATTAGTAAGCCACATTCTTCAACTGATAAGTAACAAAATCTACACCCTTAAAATAAATAACATACATAACCCTAAAAATTTTCTCCATCTTATTAATAAACACATAAGAATCCTTCTCAACCTTAGAGCTTGTAAAGGTTGGGGTATTCCACCTTATAAACTGGCCAACCCAAGTGACCTCAGATGAACTAACAATAAGACCAATATGATTATATTGATGAGACTATGATTCTATTAATTAGGCCAACATATGAATAAACTGATAGAACTCTGCATTTGAGATATCCCCTTAAGTTCCTAGGGCATGAGTATCAGAAGCTTGGGAATCTTGAGAAGGATAAGTAAGGATTGGTGGAACCCCATATGGAGTTGTATAGTCAAGAGTAGGGATCCTAGAATGGGTATTCACTCTATAAACAAAGAGAATTCTCTCTATATTTCCCCAGGTAGGGAAGATATTCCAGAAAAGTTTTTACAAATGTCAGATCTTCGAGATGGCATGATCTAAAATATGAGTAAGCCAAGAGTTAGAGAAGTTGTATGATAACTAGAATCTATAGCCAAAAATAGAACACAACAAAGGGAAAAATTCCTAAATACCTAAGTGTAACTTGCTACACATCCATAAAAAGGACTTTACTCAACACGACTTTTTGGACACCCAAAGACCCTAAACTGGGCTTTGATACCAAGCTTGTCATAATCTGAACCAAGGCCTAGTTGTGATTGGTATCTCAATCCCACCATGGGATAGAGACCACCCCCTTAGCCTAACCTCCAAAGCATAATAAAAGTAAATAGTGGAAGCAAACTAAAATATATAATATAGATAGATAAGTCTAATCAAGTTGTAAGAGTCAAAACAAAATGACTAAAACATACCAACACTTTCCATAAAAGTCTCTAAAACCAAAATACTCAGGTAAGTTGGGAAATTCTTACTATGACAAAAAAATCCAAAAGAAATACTAAGAAATAAAGAAAGTAAATAAAATGACTAGGCCTTTCAAAATATAAAGGCTCACCACTTCATAGTAGATCCATAATACCAAATCATCTAATGCTTTATAGGAGCAACTTAAAATCCCTCGAACCCTACATCATAATATTATGCAGCTTCCATGGATACTCACTGGGGCTAACACTGGCATATAACTTAGGGAAAAGTGATAAATTAATGACATTGCCAAAAACTAGTCAAAACTATATGTACAACGTTTATATATTTAAGATGTCTGGATAGGGATAAGGGTTATGAACATGAGAGTTTAAAAACATTAATATGAACTGTGTATCTCACTTCATCCCAAAGGAACCCAAGGGCTATTAGGGTTCAACTCCCCTTGCTGAAAGGGCCTAGTACGTGTTAGCCACACGAATAAAATGAGGAAACTGATAAAAAGGCAAAAAAATCCAAGGAAATAGCCATACTAAATATAATATGTGCACCAAGTATACTATAATATAGACCTCTAAGCCTGTAAATATGGTTTCCAGTAGTAGTCCCCCTAGGACTACACTTTTATGGTGAACTACACAATACCTTTAATCCTAAAGTAAAATAGTTTGCACATTTGATACAAGCATGAAGAGAACAAAAAATACAAGGTATTGTCAAAGGTTCAAGTTTTGGATTGAAGAACCTTTTGGATCCTTTTCAAGCCTTGTTCATACTAATGGGAGCTTATGAGAGCATGATGCCTTCAACCAAGGGAGTGTATTTTTTAAAACGTGAAGAAAAGCTTTGAATACAGTCCAAGGCAGCCTTGAATAAACTACAAAGGTTCCTCAAATTAGGGATATTATGGTCTTTTGAGACTCCCTTTTTACACTCCAAAGGAGCACCCTTCATTAAGGGTATTTTAGACATTGTCTTAAAATAGTATAAATAGACCTTTAGCTTCCATTTTTCATAGACTTAGATGAATTAAAATTGAGTATTCTCTTAGTGTAGTTTCTTTACTTAGTATAGGGCCTGGAGAAGCCATCTTAGTGTAGGTCTTGGAAAAGACATCCAAACTTGAGAGATTAATACATTTGATGGATTTAACTTGTGTTGATGAATTGGCAAGAAAGGTGTGATTGAGGAGTGTGAATTCCTTTAGTGCACCTAAGAGTGAGGTTTGAACTACCATTGATGAGGTGTGTTTGAAGGTTTTATACACTTTCTTATGCTAATCATTGGTGATAGTAAGGGTTTCATTACCTATCTTTACTTTTATGCATCTCTTCTTCATCTCTTTTCTTCTTTGTGTTGTTTTTTCTTGTCTTGTAGTTGCTGATTTTTGTGACTTGAGTCCTTAATTTCATTTTTAGTATTTTATTCTTGTATCATTTGGTATCAGAGTCATGTATTATAGTTATTCTCACAACTCTAAGTCTTACTAAAAAAATCACCACAAAAAAGAGTCTAGAGTCAAGAAAAAAAAAGGTGTTTCACATTTTTGTTATTGGACAGCATTTTAAATTGTAGATCTACATGTTTTTGTGTATTTTTGTTTGTTTAATGTGCTAGATTCTTGTTCTGTAGCACCTAGGGAGTCTAGATTTACGCTTGGAACAAGATTTGGTTATTTTTGAGCTAGATCCACCATTGTTGTGACTTGTTTGAAGCTTTTGAGGTGGGATCGCGTGGTGGAGACCTTGTGTGTGGCATTTTTGTGGCTGATTTATTATTGTTTGTGCTTTTCTTGTCAAATGAAACCTAGATATAAAAGAAAATTTGAATTTGGGGTTCATTTTGCCTAATGGTCAAACTGTGGTCAACTCTTGAATATTCATATTGTTCATCCACCATCTTCAAATCTTGTTGAAGAAGAATATTCAAGTACCTTTTTTAACCCAAAAAAGGGAGAAGAAAGAGAGTGTACCAAGTGTTTGTACAAGAATATTCCTTAGCATATTCTAAGTCTTTCAAAAAGGAAGAGGGGATAAGCAAGTACAATTGAAAGTACACTTGAGGGGATCAATCCATTTTGAATTCATTTGAAGCTCCAAAAAAGTCTTCAAACCTTCATTTTCCCCTCTAAAACCGAAATTCTTCTTCCATAAAGGAGTGTTTGGCCGAAAATAAAAAATTTGAAAAGTGAAGCCCAATTACAAGCTGCCACATCATCACTTATATAAACGACCAAATTGAGTTCTTAAATAGATTCCTAAGTTTCTATTTGTTGTTTCTAGTTGGTTTTTAGTTGATTCTATGACTAATTAGCAAACTAGTAACTTCCTACTAGGTTGATAATTAGTCTAGAGTTTGTTTATTTCGTGTCTTTGATTTTTGTGTGCTTTTTTTTGTTTTTGAATTCATAATATTTTATTGGATCAAGTCCATACGTCATTTTATTTGAGTCATATCAAACAAAAATCGACTCTGGGCAAAGACATATTTACCACTCAATTCACTTGCCAAGTATTGCCAAGTATTGTCAAGTATTCAACACATATGAGACCAAGTATGAGGTGAGATTCGAGAGTGAGAGAGTTGGTGAGGATATTTGAACTAACTTGTTTGTTCATTTTGTAGGTTTGTTTCTTTCTTTTAGGTACCATGGCTGCCAATTATTTCAATGCCATGTTTGATCACATCAATGCCCATTGTGATAGCTTTATTGAAGATATATGCCAAATGCTTAGTGCATTAAATCCCAATTTTGGGATAAGTGATGAAGAAGTGAGTCCAAAGGGAATCATTGACATATTCCCTTGTAATATGGATCATAAGGGCTGCCATGAGGCAAAATCAAGTGAATAAAACACTTTTCATGATCTACAAGGAAATAAAGCTATCTTTTACACCTCTAGAAACTTGAATTGTTCTGATATGGCTAGTAGTGGCCAAAGTGGTGTAGTTTCAAATTTTCTTAGTGAAGAAGTGTGTTAATCTTCCATTTTTGATACTATTGGTATTGTTAGGTTGCATAAGGACCAAACTCTTGTTGTGAATATGCAAGCACTAGTTGATCCTTTAGATGACAAAATCAATTCTTTTCGTATGAATGATTTGTGTCCATCTAGTTCTAGTACTTATAACTTTAATAAGGTTCCATTACCAAGTTACAAGAGTATTTACACACTAGTTAACCCTTGTGAAAACCAAGATGAGTCTATGTTGGTATGTGAGTTGCTAACCACTTGTGAGGGTGTGCAAAATGATCAATCAGGTGGAGTTGAACTTGAATTGCTTGAATATTTAGGAAACTTGAATTGTGATTGTTCTTGTGAACATGTTTTTGTGTGCGATCCCTTTGCTGCTCATGGTAATTTATATCTATGTGGGGATTACTCTCTTAAAATAAAAAGTGGTTCATTCTTAGAAATTCCATCTATTTCTTCTATGTGTGCTTTCTATTTTGAGCATCCTAGTGGTGATGAACTTGGAACTAGTGAGTACTTGCATAAGGGAACCATAGTTGAAGTTGATTTGTGTGACACCTTTTCTACTCTCTATTTTCCTTTGATGTTGTGTATGCTATTGTAGAGAGTATGTCTTTTAGATTGGGCAAAGCCTATGGGGAAAAAGAGTGTTGTCTAGATCAATGTCTAAGGCCACTCTTTCCATTTGACCCCGGTGCTAAATATGGATATGATAATGCTGGGACACCCAACTTGTTGCTTGGTGTACATGACAAGAAAAGTATTATTCATAAAAACTCAAGGGCAAATATGTCATTATCGTCTTGGGATATTGCTTCTAAATGTGCATGCTTGCTTGACACACTTGTTCTTGAATTGAATGTATCCTAACTTGTGGATTCCAAGTTGATATTTAACTTGAAAGAAGGAAGTCATATGTGTTTAAATGACTTGATTCCAACCTTATGTGCTAAAACTATTTAATCAATTGGCATTCTTATAGATGATAACACCTTGGGTGATGCCTTTCTATACTTCCTCTTTGCTTATAATGATATCCATGCTAGTCTTAGATTTGTTTTATGTAGGGGCAGGACATTAATTTGTTGGTCCACTTGGAGTTACAATGTTACATGGCTTTTATGGACCTTTGTAGTTGCCTTACCTCTTGATGTTTGCCTTAGCCATGTCCATTGTGATGTTGTGGTAGGTATTTCATGATCATAACAAAGAATTATTGGTTTTATTTCAAACATGTACCCCCTTAGCTTGATATATTAGTGAAAGGAATGGCTCCTCTCAATTTAGACCCTAGTCTACTATTTCCATTTGATCCTAATGTACTTATGGCATGTGGGAGTTGTAGTTTCGGTTCATTCTAATATTATTTTAATGTTGATGCTATTCACTTATTTGGTATCCTTTATGTTAAGCTTTTTATGTTGAATAACAAGGATATATGGGTGTATGTCAAGTGTGAGCAACCATGGGTTGATCATATGAGTGTGGTACTAATACTAACCCTCCTACCTGGAGGATTATGTGCTTCTTTTCTTCTCTCTTTGGTTTTGAAAGGTGTGAATTTGAGGACAAATTCCTTTCAAGATGGAGAGAATGATACAAACATGAAGAGCACAAAGAGTACAACGTATTTTCAAAGGTTCAAGTTTCGAATTGAAGACCCTTTTGGAGCCTTTTCAATCCTTGATAATGCATATGGGAGCTTATGAGAGCATGATGCCTTCTACCAAGGTATGGTATTTTCTAAAACATGAAGAAGAGATTTGAATACACTCCAAGGCAGCCTTGAATACACTCCAAAGGCGCCTTAATTTAGGGATATTATGGTCTTCTGAGACTCCCTTTTTACACTCCAAAGAAGCACCCTTCATTAAGGGTATTTTAGACATTGTCTTATAATAGTATAAATAAATCTTTAGCTTCCATTTTTCATAGACTTAGATGAATTAAAATTGAGTATTCTCTTAGTGTAGTTTCTTTACTTAGTATAAGGCCTGGAGAAGCCATCTTAGTGTAGGTCTTGGAAAAGACATCCAAACTTGAGAGATTAATACATTTGATGGATTTAACTTGTGTTGATTAATTGGCAAGAAAGGTGTGATTGAGGAGTGTGAATTCCTTTAGTGCACCTAAGAGTGAGGTTTGAACTACCATTGATGAGGTGTGTTTGAAGGTTTTATACACTTTCTTGTGCTAATCATTGGTGATAGTAAGGGTCTCATTACCTATCTTTACTTTTATGCATCTCTTCTTCATCTCCTTTCTTCTTTGTGTTGTTTTCCTTGTCTTGTGGTTCTTTGTGTTTTAAGTCCTTAATTTCATTTTTAGTAGTTTATTCTTGTATCAACATAAACCCAACCATTAACTCAGGAGTCATTCACTAAAACATTTACCAACTTGGTATCGTCATAAAAATATGCTTGCAAGTTAATCTAATTATGCCAATCCAATCTATTTAACAATGGGAATCCCAAATTCCATTTAAAAATCCAAAACATTTCCACCAAGGGTATCCCAAAACTATTTTTACTATCCATTATCCTTTAATGTAATGCAATGTTCAAAAAGTAAGTTAAAGCATGAAAATTCCATATTCAAAACCAAAGTCATACAGGTGGGTTGAGGTTAATGCCATTACTAAGACAAAAAATCCATTAAATAGGTAAGAACCATGTTCCCCATTCTAATACTCATAACAATGCAACCATTCAACCCTAAAAACCATCAATTAACATATAAAAAACACATTTAAATCATGAAAAAATAATTCAAGTAATAACCATCAAAATCCCTCAATTTAATTTCAAACCCATCAAATAAAATCACGTGAATAATGAGTAAACCAATGACCAAATATAGAATTAAAGTTAAGGATGAGAAACATGCCTTAAATATACATAAAATTTAAGACAATTCAATGTTTTGAGCCCATAGTAATGTTTTTTTTTTAAAAATCCTTGAGCTTCTTGGGTTGGAAAATATAGAAGAGAATAGTAGAGTTGGATCTTAGAAAACTGAAGGAAAAGAGTTGATTTTGTGTTTAAAAATTGTGCCAAGGGTAAAAAAAACTAAAGTCCCTCACCCTAAGTGAAAAAACAAAAACGGGGAAAAATTTACATAGCACCTTGGCACGCTGCTATCGTGGAGCTTAGCCTCTATGCCACACCCTTATTATGAAGGCTAAGTAGCGTGGTACTAACTATCATGGAGGCTTACTGCCTCAAAGTCCTAAAATTATCCCAAAGCCCTTCTGAAGAATCCCAAAAATTACCTAAAACACACTTTTAACACCCCTAATCATAATTCAAGTCAAAAATTGACATTACACATTCGGGAGGGTCAAAATAATATCATTGAAATTTTGCGGTGTCTTACACTTTTGTACTTTTGTGGACTTATTTACAAATGATATATCCTTGTTAATTATTATTTTGAAACTTTAAGGAGATTGAATACTTATTGATTATGCTAGTTTGGTAGTTTAGAGTTAGTGCTAATTTTAGGTAAAATTCGGTGGGTTATTGCTATGATTTAGTGATATGACTTATGGATATAGGATATTGGCCTTGTTTATTGATATGCTCTATTTATATATGAATTCTTGTTTAAGTTTGGTAATTAATAATGATATTGATATATGAGTTCAATTCAAGTTTGACAATTAATTATGATACTAATATAGGAGTTAAGATTTAACTCTGAAAATTAATGTTGATATTCATACTATGAGTTCTTATTCTAGTCCGATAAAAGATGTTATGATGTTGATACTATTGGGGATGTTATTATGATGATAATATCTGTTCTAGTTTGAGTCTGGCACTAATAGATGGTTATGATATGATACAGTATGGATGGTTTTATGGTTATAACTGATTGTACCCTTGATTTAGTTTAGTTATTTAGTTTCCCTGATTGTACCCTCCTGCTTATGGGGGCCCGCACTGGGTTATTTACTTTTTGGGACTTATTGGCTTATGGGGGGCAATCAAGTAGTTATGATCTTTACGTTAATTTTCCATATTTATTTATTTATTTATGTACAACAATTTTGGAGCTTATTTTCTGATTTTTCCTTTTACCTAGACTTAGCTTATTTTATCTTGTATCTTATTGTATTTATATTATAATTTAGGTCATTCGGCCAATGATGCCTATTGAATACCCATGGTTTTAATAGTCATACTACACTTTTGTACCTTTTGGTGTAGATCTGTGTACTAGTTGTTATTGATGATGTGAAGCTTATAGTGGGTTGATTTTGGAGATTGGGTTAGCTCTTGGAGTTGAAGTTTTCCTTTTTCCATCAACTATCCATATCTAATCTTTCATTTTCTAAGACAAATTATGTTTGACAATTTCAGTACATATGTTTCTTTTGTAGTAGCTTTATATCGACATTACTAGGTCTTGGGAGGATTATTGATCTTTTATCTATTTATAGAATATTATGCCTATTTTATGGCCATTTTAAGTCTTTAAAGGTTAAATTTCTACTTTAGGCTATTTTCCACCAAGTTAACCCATTGCATGTAGGTCCAGGCTATAATTTAGCTTGCCTACTTGTGGGATAAAGTAGATTCCATCAACCCTCGTAAATCAGGTCTTGACATAATGGCATGCATACATTACTGAAATTCTCACACTTATTTAGTTGGTTAAGGTTCTTTTTGCAAGAATTTGGGCTTATTTTTCCTTAAGCTTGTATATGGTCCACCTTTAGAACAAGACTTATCTCAGTGGTTCCTTGGGATGAAAATAAGAAACCTTAGCCTACGTTCATGTAGGTTCTTGCCTTAGGTTGGGGTATTAGGTTTCGATAGTTGTTCTCAGTTCCTCTTTTAGATAAAATGCTTCAAATAATTGTCTCTTAGGCTTAAATAGGCTTATGAATACTTTCTTAGGATACTACCTAGGATCTGGGTTGACTTAGACTTAACTGCATACCTATTTAGCTTCATTGAGGTTGGAGGGCATTAACTGATGTTTGACTATACCTCTTGATCTATTAATGGGAACCAACCTAACCTTAGAGGATTAGACTGCCCAAGGCTGATTTTTATGAATAAATAGATTTGTGATGGGCTTAAGACGCCTAGATTACCTCTAGTTATGTCATGATTATGAGTGTCTATTTGAGTTTGAAAGTTTCTTATGGTTATAATTTGGGATCTCTAACACCCATTTATGGTTATTACTTTTATTTCTAACCTCTTAGTATTATTTGATAGTTACAGTTCACCAATGGATATCGCTATCATACATTTATGGACATTCTAACCTCTTATTTATCCACTGGTTTTGGTTTGGTTCTAGTTTACGTTATTACTAATGTTATGGATATGGACTATGGAAGTCCTGCTTCAGGACTAAGTAGTCTATTTGGATATCTTGAGTCCTCCATGGCCCACTTCCTTTAATAATCCCTTGTTCTAGAGAAGGATGGTTGTTGTAGGGACTATCTTTGCAAGCTATTTAGTTGAAGAAGATGTATATATTTGGGTTTAATATGGAACTTGTTTTATCTTTCATTATTTGGTTCTTTCATGATTTTCATTCATTCACATATATTGCCAATCGTCAGGATAATTATTTGGCAGTTGTATCTATCGGTCTTATGGAGGGCAGAATAGGTCTAGGTTATGTTTATTATTTGTTGAGTGATTAATTGTACCTTACTGGCTTATGGGGGCTCGATTAGTGTTACGCCCTAAATCTGGTACTCGAAATGCTACACGGTACTTATGACCTCGAAGGACCACAAGCTAACCCATGACTAATATCTGTATATGAATATTTCATAACATACTATATAAATGCAGAAATAAAGGTTGAAAGGCCATAAGGTTCAAAATTGAGACATAATATCTGCTATAATATAACATCTGGGTGGGGTATGAAATACCTAAAACAATTGAAATAATTGTCTAATCATGATAGTCTGAAAAGCCTCTAACTGTCTGAATAAGGAGTTGTGGGATATGTCCCCAACTAACTCACCCTACTGAAATCAACTAGGTACTGAAATGATAAAATAATGCTCATGTCCTCGAAGGATGAGGAATCACTGATGACTCTGACTACTGTGTATGAGAATTCTACTGATGCTCTAGAGCTTGTGCTTCTGAACCTATGGTGTAAAACATCATAGGACAAATGCGATAGTACGTTTGAATGTACTGGTATACAAGTTAGACAGGATGAATGGAAAGGGTTCAAATGCACAAACGATGCTAACTGACTGTATAACATGAACTTAAGAATACATGCATGAATAAGAGACTGTAACTAAGTTTGTGATAACACGATTACTAAGTCTGATTACAGATAACATGAGTCACAAACAACTTATATAACTGATAAAGAGCGACTATATCTGACAGTCAAGGTTCTGATGGAACTAACTGAGTTCCGTACTATTCTGAGTTGACTGTATGTGACAGTCCTAAAATTTTGAAGAACTATCTGAGTTCTATTACTGAGACTGAGTCTGAAACTGTAATTATGAGAAGTAGTCATCTAACCAACATTCCCCTTAATACGCCATTATGGCTGAGTTGGGGTCCCAATCTATAACCCTAATTAAAAGGTTGTGAATACCATGCCACTAATAAGGACAAACCGTGAGTGACCCTCATATAATTGGTTACTCTAACAAGAATGGTGGGACCCTCATATAACAGGTTAATCCACCTCATCTACCCTCATATAACAGGTTATGATGTCTTAACCTATGCTGACTACGTAGTTCTCGAGCGCAAAGATTGCTTGTAAGAATCATACCCTCTAATAACAGGTAAGTTCCTATCCTTGGGCTCACTCATTGCTAACTCTTACTCCCATCTGAATAGACAATGAACATGATTAACTGAACTGAACTGGACTGAGTTCATGGAGTTCTTTTGACTGACGGAATACTACTGAGATTACTGAATTACTGAGCTTTCTAAGATTTACTGGGATTACTGAGTTTGCTGAATTTTCCTGAGTCACATGACTGGCTGAATTCTACTGAATATGGCTTCACTGAGGATATCATAAAAACATGACACTGGCTCTAGGCACACAACAAAATTGTCGGGTACAAGTACCCCCAGGACTCGATAGAAGGAAACTAATATGGCGTGCATTCTTGAATACATGACCAACATCAACAATCCATAATATAATAAGTTGGGGGATTTCATAAAGTACATGGTTATCACAAACTTATACATAAGGCAAACATGAGCAATTTCATAAGGCAAATTCATGAGCAATCCAACAAACATTTATAGCATGGGAGTTCTTTGAACATAAGGGTAAAACTTGAATCCATCACATAAGTCACAATTGAACTATAGTACATGATTTCTTGTCTTCTAGGTATTTTATCAAACACCTTACATACACCACTTAGGGCATAGTTATAATCATCAATTAACACATTATAAAGCACTCAATTCATAGATTTAAACTCATATACTAAGGTAATTTCATAAAATCTTATTAAGATTCCAACTTGGGAACCATACAAAAACAATCACATAAACATAATCAACCCACAACATAATATTCATAATACATTATTTAAAACTTGATTCTGGGGCTTCATGGATGAAAGGAATCCATGAATGAAAACTATGCATACCAGAGTTAATGAATTTGGAAGGATTGATGGAGAATTCTTATGATTTGGACCTTGAATTTGAGAGGTAGGCTTCTTGTTCTTGAGAATATTTGATTTTGATTTTAGAGACTAATGTAAAAGTGAGAAAATAATGCACTCTTAGGGTTAAATCCCATGATTGGGTAGAATTGAATATATGGTAAAAAAACAAACGGCCCCTGGTATTTAATATCGCAAAAATTGGAAAATTCCCAATTTTCATCCTTAATGCGACGCGCAACTATCATGCCAAGCCACTGGAACTGGACAAATGGAAATCTGCATGGTGGCACGATGCGGAGCTATCTCATTGCCCTTTGTTTGCGACCTGGATGTTTTCCGCAATGCGGAGACATCATGGAGATTCACCAAAAAAGGGACAATTGGGATTTAGGAGCCCTCCGTGATGCATTGTAATCAGGGAGTCTTACTAGAAACTGACAAATGTAATTTTTGCTTATGGTGCGATGCGCCACTGGCTGAAATGATGGTGTTTTATGACTGAAACTTTAAATTGCCATAAATTCTTTCCCGGTTATCGGATTTAGGAAAATTTGGTATCTATGGAAAGCTTATTCAATTTCCCACATGAAAATACCACATGTATAAAAGTGTATTGATATTTAAAGAATTTATTTGATATATTCAGGATGAATTTAAGCTTGGTAGAAGTATGGTGTATTACAATATCTCCTACTTGGGAGCATTCGTCCTTGAATGAAACTGACTTAAATGGGAGAAATGATAGACTGAAGTACATTATAAACATGAACAATTGAAACATGATTTCATGACTGATATAATTGATAAGCTAAATGTGTTATGCTGAATATGCATATCTAATGCATGAATAAATGATTTATGACTACATGACTGAATTACTGATAAGATGAGTTTCTCATCAAACTGAACATACATATATGATGCATGAATACATAACCGAACTAACACATGAATGCATGAATGACTATGCAATGGTAATAGATACCAAGTTTATAATGAAATTTTTAAGATAAACTGGACACCAAGTTGTAACTGAAATCTGAGCATGAAACTGAAGGGATTAAAGAAAGCTATTACCTTGGGTTGGTTTTGAATTTGCGGAGAAGAGGTGAGGACACTTGGTATGTATGTATGCTTCTGCTTCCCAAATAGCTCCCTCAATGGACTGATTCCGCCAAAGAACTTTGACTAGTGGGACTTATTTGTTATTCAGTCTGCGAGTCTAATAGTCAAGAATTTTGATCGAAATCTCTTCAAAAGAGAGGTTGTTCTGAATATCTATGCTTTGAATAGGGACTACAACTATTGGGTAACCTATTCACTTCTTGAGAAAAGATACATGGAAGACTGGATGAACTGAGGCTAGATCTGAAGGTAATTTGAGCTCATAAGGTGCTTTGCCAAAATGACTGAGAATTTTAAATTGACTGACATATCAGGAACTGAGCTTTCCCTTCTTGTCGAATCTCTTCACTCCCTTCATGAGAGAGATCTTTAGATAAACATAGTCATAAATCTCAAACTCGAGATCTTTTCTGCATACATCTGCATAAGACTTCAATCAACGTTGAACAACCCGGAGTCTTTCTCTAATCAACTTGACTTTCTCTAAGGCATTGAATACTAAGTCAGGCCCTATAACTGAGGCCTCACTAACTTCGAACAAACCAAATGGAGATTTGCACATCCTACCATATACATCTTCAATTGGAGCCATCTTAATACTGGAATGATAGCTGTTGTTGTATCTAAACTCAATCAAAGGCAAGTTTTCATCCCAACTACCCTTGAAAGCAATTGAACACGCTCGCATCATAACTTTTAAAGTCTGAATTGTCCTTTCTGCTTGACCATCTGTCTGAGGATAAAAGGCTGTACTGAGATGAACTTGGGTACCAAGAACCTTTTGGAACACTTTCCAGAAATGAGAGGTGAACTTAACACCTCTATTTGAGATAATATATAATGAAAAACCTTGCAATCTTACCAACTCTCTGATGTAGAGTTTGGCGTAATCCTCGGCTAAATAAAAGGTATGGACTGGAAGAAAATGAGCTGATTTGGTTATTCTATCTACAATGACCCAAACTAAATCATGCTGATAACGAGTACGAGGCAAACCCATCACAAAGTTTATGTTCATTTCTTTCTACTTTCAAGTAGGAATACTAAACTCCTGTATGGACCCACTAGGATTCTAATGCTCTATCTTAACCTGCAATCATACTGAGCACTTAGCCACAAATTATGCCATATCTCTCGTTATCCCACTCCACCAATAGATCTCCCACAAGTCACGAAACATCCCTATGGCCCCTGTATGAATAGAGTAGCGTGCACCATGCACCTTTACAAAAATTCGCTGCCTCAAGTCATCTATACCTAGAACACATAAATGACCTTGAAAATGCAATACACCATCTCCTCCTTGGGAGAAAACTTCAACTATTGGATCCTTGACTGATTCTTTCAACTTGATTATACTGGGATCTCAATGTTGATTTACTTTCACCTTGGAAACTAGAGATGATTCTGAACTACTCTGAACCCATATATCACCCTCTTCTGTATCGACTAAGCGAACACCTAGTCTGGAAATTTGATGGAATTTCTGAGCTAACTTCTTCTTACTGTCCTCAACATGAGCAACACTACCCATAGACAGTGTACTGAGAGCGTCGGCCACTAGGTTGGCCTTACCAGGATATTATAGGACACTCATGTCTTAATCTTTCAAGAGCTCTAACCTTCTTATTTGATGAAGATTGAAATCTTTCTGAGGAAAAACATATTGAAGGCTCTTATGTTCATGTCACTATTTGACATCATAGACATGCACTCATTGTCCACACTATCATTCACCTTAGAAACAAACATACTCATCTTGGCCCTACTCTCTGCAACCACATGAGGAGCATATCTGGCTAATTAGGTAAAATTAAGAGAATACTCTTTCACCGTCATGTTGCCCTGCCTGAGGTTGATAAATTCTAATACTTTAGGTTTCCTCAGCTCTTGGGGAAAGAATCCATCTAAGAATACAGTGACAAAATCGTCCCACTCAATTGGCCCTACATCAACCGACCTCCCTGACTTTTACTGTTTGAACCAAGAATGAGTAACATCCTACAACTAGTAGGTAGCTAGCTCAATACTCTCACTAAAATTAACCCCATGATATTTGTAAACTTTTAAACTTCGCCAAGAAATTCCTAAGGGTCCTCATCTGACATAGACCCAAAAAGGATGGAGCATTGATTTGGGTAAAGTCTCAAATCCTGGCTGCAGCTGAATTGGCCAATGGGTTGGCCAAAATGACAGCTGGTTATTTATTCTGAGCAGCAACTGAATTAGCAAGAGTGATGAATGCACGTCTAAACTTTGCATAAGAAATATGTTCTTCCAAGGGATCTGCTTTGATGGGCAGAGGGACTGACTGATTTTCGTTCTTTGTTTTGGAAGGCATGTTCTGTAAAAAGAAGGGAGAAATGAATTAGACCAGATTGATAGATTAACTGGAGATTATGCTCACTGAAAGGACGTGAATACTAAAAGAAGGGAAACTATTCCTAAAACATCTTATAGCCTCCTGTACATAAATGTGGCGCGCAACACACACATGTATAAGTCTCTGCTAGATGCGGATTTCAGACTTGGTAGGACTCTATTGAACCTTAGGTTTTGAACCAATTTTGTAATGCCACCGAATCTGGTACTTGGAAGGTTACATGGTGCTCATGGCCCCGAAAGACCATAAGCTAAACCATGACTAATATCTATACCTGAACATTTTATAACATACTGTATAAATATAGAAATAACGGCTGAAAGTCCATAAGGATCAAAACTGAGACATAATATCTAATAAAATATAACATCTAGGTGGGGGTGTGAAATACCCAAAACAATTGAAATAACTGTCTAATCATAATAGTCTGAAATGCCTCTAACTGTCTAAATAAGGAGTTATGGGACATGTCCCAAACTAACTTACCCTACTGAAATCAACTAGGTACTGAAATGATAAAATAATGCTCATGTCCTCAAAGTATGAGGACTTATTGCTGACTTTGAGTACTGAGTATTAGAATGCTACTGATGCTATGGAGCTCGTGCTTCTGAACCTATGGTATAAAACACCATAGCGCAAATGCATCAGTACGTTTAAATGTATTAGTATGCAAAAGAGATAGGCTGAATGCAAAGGGTCCAAATGCATGAACAATGCTAATTGACTGTATAACATGAAAATGAGAATACATGCATGAATAAGAGACTGTAACTAAGTTTTTCATAACATGATTACTATGTTTGATTACTGATAACATGAGTCACAGATAACTTATATAACTGATACTGTGATTGTATCTGATAGTCTAGGTTTTGATGGAACTCACTGAGTTCCGTACTATTCTGAGTTGACTGTATCTGATAGTCCTAAAAATCTGAAGAACTATCTGAGTTCTATTACTGAGACTAAGTCTGAAATTGTAACTATGGGAAGTAGTCATCTAACCGACATGCCCCTCATACGCCATTCTGGTTGAGTTGGGGTCCTAATCTATAACCCTAATTAGCAAGGTGTCAATACCGCGCCACTGGTAAGGACAAATTATGAGTGACCTTCATATAACAGGTTACTCTAACGAGAATGGTGGGACCCTCATATAACTGGTTAAGACACCTCATCTACCATCATGTAACAGGTTATGATGTCTTAACCTATTCTGGCATGGTAGTTTTGGAGCGCAAAGATTACTGGTAAGAATCACACTCTCTAATAACAGGTGAGTTCCCATCCTTGTGCTCACTCGGTTCTAACTCCTACTCCCGTCTGAATAGACACTTAACATAATTAACTGAACTGAACTGGTCTGAGTTCATAGAGTTCCTTTAACTAACGGAATACTACTGAGATTACTGAATTACTGAGCTTTCTAAGATTTACTAGGATTACTGAGTTTACTGAATTATCCTAAGTCACATAATTCTACTAAACATGGATTGACTATGTATATCGTGAAAACATGACCTAGCTCAGGCACATAGCTAAATTTTCGGTTGCAAGTACCCCGGGATTCGATAGAAGGAGACTGACAAGGCATGACATTCTTGAATTCATGACCAACATCAACAATCCATAATACAATAAATTGGGAATTTCATGAAGTACATGGTTATCACAAACTTATACATGAATAGGATTGTATGTAAACATGGTTCAATTTCATAAGGCTAATTCATGAGAAATCTAACAAATATTTACAAGGCATATTTATAGCATGGGAGCTCTTTGAACTTAGGGGTAAAACATGAATACATCACTTAAGTCACAATTGAACTATATTACATAATTTCTAGTCTTCTAGCCATTTTATCAAACACCTTACATGCACCACTTAGGTCATAGGTATAATCAACAATTAACACATTATAAACCACTCAACTCATGGATTTAAACTCATATACTAACGTAATTTCATAAAAACACATTAAGATTCCAACTTGGGAACCCTACAACAACAATCACATAAACAAAATCAACACACAGCATAATATTCATAATACATTATTTCAAACTTGATTCTGGGGCTTCATGGATGATAAGAATCCATGAATGAAGACTATGCATACTTGAGTTAATGAATTTGGAAGGATTGATGGAGAGTTCTTGTGATTTGGCCCTTGAATTTGAGAGGTAGGGTTCTTTTTCTTGAGTAAAGTTCATTTTAATTTGAGAGACTAATGAAAAAGTGAGCAAATAATGCACTCTTAGGGTTAAATCCCGTGATTGGGCAGAATTGAAGTCATAGTAAAAGACCAAATGGCCCCTGGGATTTAATATCACAAAAACTAGAAAATTACCAATTTTCATCCTTGGCGCGATGCGCCACTATCGCGCCAAGGCACTGGAACTGGACAATTGGAAATCTTCATGGTGGCGTGATGCAGAGCTATCGCGTTTCCCTTTGTTTGCGATCGAGAAGTTTGGCGCGACATGGAGATGTCGCGGAGATTTACTGGAAAAAGGACAATTGGGATTTAGGAGCCCTCCATGACATGTTGTAATCGTGGAGTCTTACTGGAAACTAAAAAAATGTCATTTTGGCTTATGGTGCGACATTCCACTGGCTGAAATGATGGTGTTTTACGACTGAAACTTTAAATTTCCATAACTTCTTACCCGGTTATCGGATTTAGGCGAATTTGGTATCGATGGAAATCTTATTCAATTTCCCACATGAAAATACCATATGTATAAGAGTGTATTCATATTTAAATCATTTATTTGATATCTTCGGGGTGAATTTAAGCTAGGTAGGAGTATGAGGTATTACAATATCTCTCCCTTGGGAACAATCATCCTCGAATAAAATTGACTGAGATGGGAGAAATAATAGACTGTAGTACATAATGAACATAAACAATTGAAACATGATTTCATGATTCATATAACTGATAAGTTTAATGTATTATGCTGAATATTCATATCTGATGTATGAATAATAGATTATGACAACATGTCTGAATTACTAATAAGATGAGTTTCTCATAAAACTAAACATGCATATTTGATGCATGAATACATGACTGAACTGACACATGAATACATGACTGAATATGAAATGGTAATTGATACAAAGTTTATAATGGAATTCTAAACATGAAATGGACACCAAGTTATAACTAAAATCTGAGCATGAAACTGAAAGGGTTAAGAAAACCTGTTACCTTGGGCTGAGTCTGAATTAGCGGAGAAGAGGTGAGGCTACTTGGTACGCATGTTTGGTTCTAATTCCTAAGTAGCTCCCTCAATGGAATGACTACGCCAAAGAACATTGACTAGCGGGACTTCTTTTTTCCTCAGTCTACGAGTCTGATAGTTAAGAATTTTGATCGAAATCTCTTTGAAAGAGAGGTTGTTCTCAATATCTATGCTCTGAATAGGGACTAAAACTGCTGGTCACCTATGTACTTCTTGAGCAAAGAGACATGGAAAACTAGATAAATTGAGGCTAGATCTAAAGGCAATCTGAGCTCATAAGCTACTTTGCCAAAATGACTGAGAATTTTGTAGGGACCGATATATCAAGGATTGAGCTTTCCCGTATCAAATCTCTTCAATCCCTTCATTGGAGAGATATTTAGATAAATATAGCAACCAATCTCGAACTCGTAATCTTTTCTACGTATATCTGCGTAAGACTTCTGTCAGCTGTGAGTAGCCCAGAGTCTTTCTCTAATCAACTAGACTTTTTCTAAGGAATTGAATACTAAATTAGGCCCTATAACTGAGGCCTTACTAACTTCAAACCAACCGACTGGATATCTGTACCTCCTACCATAGAGAGCTTCGAATGGAGCCATCTTAATACTGGAATAATAGTTGTTGTTGTATGTAAACTCAATCAAAGGCAAGTTATTATCCTAACTACCTTTGAACTCAATTGAACATGCTCACAGCATATCTTCTAAAGTCTGAATGATCCTTTCTGCTTGACCATCTTTCTGAGGATGAAAGGCTGTACTGAGATGAACTTGGGTACCAAGACCCTTTTTGAATGCTTTTTAGAAATGAGAGGTAAACTGAGTACCTAATTCAAGAGATAATAGATAACAAAACACCATGCAATCTGACCAACACTTTGATGTAGAGTTTGGCGTAATCCTCAGCTGAATAAAAGGTATAGACTAGAAGAAAATGAATTAATTTTGTCATCTTGTCTACTATGATCCAAACTGAATCATGCTGATGACGAGTACGAAGAAAACCCATCACAAAGTCAATGTTCACTTCTTCCCACTTTCAAGTAGGAATACTGAACTCCTGTATAGACCCACAAGGTTTCTGATGCTCTTTCTTAACCTGCTAACATATGGAGCACTTAGCCACAAATTCTGCCACATCTCTCTTCATCCCTCTTCAAAAATAGATCTTCCACAAGCCACAATACATCTTTGTCGCCCTTGGATGAATAGAGTAGCATGTACCATACACTTCTGCAAAAATTCACTACCTCAAGTCATCTATACTTGGAACACATAGACAACCCTGAAAATGCAATATACTATCTCCCCTTTGGGAGAAACTTCAACCTTCTGATCCTTGACTGACTCTTTAAACTTGACTAGACTGGGATGTCTATCTTTCTTTTCTTTTACTTTGGAAACTAGAGATGATTCTGAACTACTTTGAATCCATATATCACCTCCTTTATATCCGCTAAGTGAACACCTAGTTTCACAAGCTGATGGACTTCATGAGTTAACTTCTTAGTATCCTCAAAATGAGCAACACTACAAAAAAAAAGTGTATTGAGAGTGTCGGCTACTATGTTGGCGTTGCCAGGATGATAGAGGACACTCATGTCATAATCTTTCAAGAGCTCTAACCACCTTCTCTTACAAAGATTGAGATTTTTTTGAGAAAATAAATACTGAAGGATCTTATGTTCATGTCACTATTTGACATTGCGGACCTACATTCATTGTCCACATTATCATTCACCCCAGAAAAAAACTTACACATCTTGGCCCTACTATCTGCAACCACATGAGGAACATATCTGGCTAATTTTGTAAATTGAAGAGAATACTTTTTCACCATCGTGTTGCCCTACCTAAGGTTGATAAATTCTAACACCTTAGCTTTTCTCAGCTCTTGGGGAAAGAATCTATCTAAGAATATAGTGAAAAACTCCTCCCACTCAATAGGCCCTACATCAACTGACCTCTCTGACTTTCACTATTTGAACCAAGTGTGAGCAACATCCTGCAATTGATATGTATCTAGCTTAATACTCTCACTAAAATTAACCCCGATAATATCTGTATCCTTCTAAACTTTGTCAAGAAATTCTTAAGGGTCCTCAACTGACTTAGACATAAAAAAGGATGGAGGATTCATTCGGGTGAAGTCCAAAATCCTAGCTGCAGTTGAATTGGCCACTAGGTTGGTCGGAACAACAGCTAGTCATACATTCTGAGCAATAATTGAATTAGAAAGAGTGGTGAATACAGATCTAAACTCTGAATGAGAAACGTGCTCATCCAAGGGATCTTCTTGGATAGTCAGAGGGGCTAACTGATTTTCATTTATTCTTTTAGGAGGCATGTTCTATAGAAGGATGAGAGAAATAGATTAGAATAGACTGAGAGATTAACTAGAGATTATGCTCACTGGCACGCCGTGAATACTAAAAGAAGCGAAATTGTTCCTAAAACATCATATAGCCTCCTATACATAAATGTGGCGCACAACACACCCATGTACAAGATTTTACTAGATGTGGCTTTTAGACTTCCTAGGACTCTATTGAACCTTAGGTTCAAATACCAAGTTTGTAACACCATAAATCTGGTATCTGGAATGCTACACGGTGCTCATGACCCTATAAAACCACAAGCTAACCAATGACTGATATCTGTACCTAAATATTTCATAACATACTGTATAAATGCAGAAATAAAGGTTGAAAGGCCATAAGGTTCGAAACTGAGACATAATATCTGATAAAATATAACATCTAGGTTGGGTGTGAAATACCCAAAACAACTGAAATAGCTATCTAATCATGATAGTATAAAAAGCTTCCAACTATCTGAATAAGGAGTTGATGGGACATTGTCTCCAACTAACTCACCTAACTGAAATTAACTAGGCACTGAAATGATAAAATAATGCTTATGTCCTCGAAGGATGAGGACTCACTACTGACTTTAACTACCAAGTACTGGAATGCTACTGATTCTCTAGAGCTAGTGCTTCTGAACCTATGAATAAAATACCATAGAGTAAATGTGTCACTACATTTGAATGCACTAGTATGCAAGTGAGATAGTCTGAATACAAAGGGTTCAAATGCATAACCAATGCTAACTGACTGTATAACATGAACGTGAGAATACATGCATTAATAATAGCTTGTAACTAAATTCGTGATTACATGATTACTCAGTTTGATTACTGATAACATAATTTACTAACAATTGATATAATTGATACGGAGCGACTGTTCTGACAGTATAGGTTCTGATGGAACTAACTGAGTTCCGTACTATTCTGAGTTGACTGTATGTCACAATCCTGAAATTCTGAAGAACTATCTGAGTTCTATTTCTAAGATTCAGTCTGAAACTGTAACTATGGGAAGTAGTCATCTAACCAATATGCCCTTAATATGCCATTATGGCAGAGTTTTTGTCCAATCTATAACCCTAATTGGAAGGGTGTCAATACCGCACCACTGGCAAGGACAAATTATGAGTGACTCTTATATAACAGGTTACTCTAACGAGAATGTTGGGACCCTCATATAATAGGTTAAGCCACCTCATCTACCCTTATATAACAGGTTATAATGTCTCAACCTATGTTGTTTAAGTAGTTCTAGAGCATAAATATTGCTTCTAAGAATCACCCCCTCTAATAACAGGTAGTTCCCATCCTTGGGATCACTCGATACTAACTCCTACAACCATCTAAATAGACACTGAACATGATTAACTGAACTGAACTAGACTGAGTTCATGAAGTTCCATTGACTGATGGAATACTAATTAGATTACTGAATTACTAAGTTTTCTAAGATTTTCTAGGATAATTGAATTTTACCGAATTTTCCTGAGTCACATGACTGGCTGAATTCTACTGAACATGGCTTGACTGAGGATATCGTGAAAACATAACACTGGATATAGGTACAATACTAAATTTTTAGGTACAAGTACCCCCAAGACTCGATAGAAGAAAACTTACAAGGCGTGACATTCTTGAATACGTGACCAACATCAACAATCCATAATACAATAAGTTAGGGATTTCATAAAGTACATGGTTATCACAAACTTATACATGAATAGGATTGCATGTAAACATGGTACAATTTCATAAGGAAAATTCATGAGCAATCTAACAAACATTTATAAGGCACATTGATAGCATTAGAATTCTTTGAACATATAGGTAAAACATGAATCCATCAATTAAGTCACAATTGAACTATATTACATGATTTCTAGTTTTCTAGGAATTTTATCAAACCCCTTACATGCACCAATTAGGGTATAGGTATAATAATCAACTACATTATAAACCACTCAATTCATGGATTTAAACTCATATACTAACATAATTTCATAAAAACACATTAAGATTCCAACTTGGGAACCATACAACAACAATCACATAAACATAATCAACTCATAATATAATATTCATAATAAATGATTTTAAAATTGATTTTGGGGCTTCATGGATGAAAGGAATCGATAAATGAAAAGTATGCATACTTGAGTTAGTGAATTTGGAAAGATTGATAGAGAGTTATTATGATTTGGCCCTTGAATTTAAGAGCTAGGGTTCTTTCTCTTGAGTAGTGTTGATTTTAATTTGAGAGACTAACGCAAAAGTGAGCAAATAATGCACTCTTAGGGTTAAATCCTGTGATTGGGTAGAATTGAAGTCATGGGAATAGACCAAACGATCCCTGGGATTTAATATCGTAAAAACTAGAAAATTCCCAATTTTTATCCTTGACACGACGTGTCACTATCGCTCCGAGCCACTAGAACTAGAAAATTGGGAATCTACATAATGGCGCGATGTGGAGCTTTCGCGTTGCCCTTTGTTTGCGAGACATCACAGAGATTCACTGGAAAAAGGACAATGGGGATTTAGAAGCCCTCCACAACACGGTGTAATCACGGAGTTTTACTGGAAACTAAAAAACATTATTTTGGCTTATGGCGCGACACACCACTAGGTGAAATAACGATTTTTTATGACTGAAACTTTAAATTTCCATTTCTTAACTGCTTATTAGATTTAGGCAAATTTGGTATTGATGGAAAGCTTACTTAATTTCCCACATAATAAAAAGTCAAAATCTTGAAAATACCATATGTATAAAAGTGTATTCATCTTTAAAGCATGTCTTTGACGTATTCGAGATGAATTTAAGATAGGTAGAAGTACGGGGTATTATAACTAGGCTTATTGGCCTTTGAGAGACTTAAGGAGTAGTTGATGTTGGTGACTATTATTGTGTCTCCTGATTGGTCCTTATCTTCTAGGGTAATGTGAGATGCTAGTGGTTTGGCCTTGGGAGCTGTCCAAGGCCAATGATATAAGAAGATCCTTCACCCTATCTGCTATAAAAGTAAAGAATTAAGACTAACGTAAAAAATTTATACAGTCATAGAGGATGAGTTACTATTTGATAGGGACCAAAGTCTTAGTTCACAATGATTATTCAACATTGAGGTATCTGATGTTGAAGAAGCATGCAAAGCTAAGGTTGATTTGTTGGGTACTCTCATTACAGGAATTTAACTTTTAGGTGAAAGACTATTAAAATACTAAAAATTAGGTTGTAGATCACTTATCTCACCTTGAGGAGGAGGAAATGCTAAAATTAAGGGACAAGCTTGATATAGATGATGCTTTTCCAGATGAGAAGGTCTTGGCAATATCTTAAGACTTAATCCCTGAGTTTTTGGATTTTGCTAACTTTTTTGTCAAGTGATCTTGTCCTAAAATATTTATCCTTTAAGCAGCACAAGTGGTTCATGCATGAGGTAAAGAAAATTTTTTGGGATGAGTTATATTTTTTTATTTTGTGCGGGTGGAGTTATTTCAAGATGTATTCCAACGGTGGAGATGATGAGCATCCTTGAGGCTTGTCATTCATCACCAGTTGGGGGTCATCATGGTGGTACCCGTACAACCCACAAAATTCTGCAATATGTGTATTATTGGCTAACTATTTACAATGATGCTCATGATTTTTATTGAGCCTATTATTAATCTCAATAGTAATGTAATATTTCATGGAAACATGAACTACCCGTAACACCTTTCTGGGAGTTAGAGTTGTGTGATGTGTGGGAAATTAATTTCATAGGTCCATTTCTGAGCTTCTATGGTATGAAATATATTCTAGTGGAAGTTGACTATGTTTTAAATAGGTGGAGGAAGTTGCTTTTCCAAGCAATAAGGGTAGAGGTGTCACCATATTTTTCAAGAAGAACATCTTTTCTTGATTTTGCACACTTTATGCTATTATTACTGATAGAGGGTCTAACTTTTGAAATTGTCTGTTTAAAGATTTGCCCAAGAAATATGGTGTGAATCATAAGGTGACAACATCTTAACATTGATAAATAAGAGGGCAGGTTGAGGTTTCCAATCGAGGGATCAAGTCTATATTGGTGAAGGCTGTAAGTGTCAACAGGACAGATTTGTCAACAAAGTTAGATGATGCTCTGTGGGCCTACCAAACATCTTTTAAGACCCACATATATGCCTCTCCATATGCGGTATGGAGAGTTATGATAAGTAAGGCATTGGACGATCCAATCCAAAGAGAAAACCACTATTCTGCTAAGTGTCTTGTTAAGGGATCTTTCATTACAATAGTTATATAAAATGTCGATCTTTTTATCAAAAAACTACATCCTCTAGCATGAGGTTTCAATTTCTTTACCGTAGTACCTCCATATACTTTGGCTTTACTAATGACTAAATTGGTTTTGCAGGAACCCATATTGTAACTAGCATTTACTGCTGCAGAATAAACCAATTTCAAAATAGGATAACATGCTCGATAGGGTATGAGTTATAGTATCATAAGTGTTTTGTCATAGGAACATCCGCGGATTTAATCAATTACTCTTAGTACTTTGTTAGTAGACATAGATATATGTTGATCTAAAGCATATACTTCTATTTTTTTCTTCTTTCTCATAAGGTTTTCCTGTGTGTTCCTTCATTGTTGATAATGGAAGTTGTGCTGGTGTGGCTAGTTTCACATTGGTTGAACACTTAAAATTGGCTACCACTCCACATACAACTCCATATGAGCTCTAGTGGTTGAAAAAATATACAGAATTGAAGGTAACTAAAAAAATACTGATTTGGTTTAAAGTGGGACACTACGAAGATGAGGTACTTTGTGATATCATCCCAATGAAAATTTGTCACCAATGGTTGGGGAGACCATTGTAATATGATAGTCGATAAAGAATGATGGAAGAAACAACCTCTATTCTTTTGAGTTCAAGGTTTGAAAGTTCAAACTCCGTCCATTTTCACCATCATAAGTGTGTGAGGCTCATAAACAATTGAAAGGATTGAATGGCAAGAAAATAAAAAAGAGAGAACTCAAGAGTAAAAGTCGTGAAGCCGAGAGTGGGAAGGCTGAGGGACCCAAGGGAGTTCAACCTCAAAGGGTAAGGATGTTATGGTGATGTTGGATAGCAAGAGAGAGCTCTTAATGGATTATGATGGCACCGTACCTATGATCCTTTTAGCTCATGTTTTCTATGCTAACACTTCTACTTCCTCCATTCCCCCTTCAATTTCTAATATTTTTAGGAATATAAAGATGTATTTCCTAATGATTATTCTCGAGGGTTACCTTATTTTTGAGGTATTGAGCATCAAATAGACTTCATGTTGGGGTCACAATTGTCTAACAAACTGGCTTACCGAAGCAACCCTACGAATACCAAGGAACTTGAGAGGTAAGTTGAGGATCTCCTTAATAAAGGGTATATCAAGGAAAATATGAGTCCATATGTGGTCCCGATGTTACTAGCGACAAAGAAGTATGGTACATAGAGAATGTGTGTAAATTGCCAAGCAATAAAAAAAATTACAGTAAACTATCATCATCCTATCCGTAGGTTAGGTGATATGCTTGATGAATTAAATGGCTTTTGTATGTTTTCTATGGTTGAGCTTGTGATTTGTTATAACCAAATCCAAATGCAATCGGGTGATGAATAGAAGATAATATTCAAGGTTAAGTTTGATCTATTTGAATGGATCATCATGCCATTCGGACTTACCAACGCTCCTAGTACCTTTATGCGGCTAATGAATCATGTGATAAAGCCATTCATTTGTAGAGTATGTGGTTATGTACTTTGATGATGTTTTGGTTTATAGAAAGTCCCTTAATGAATATGTATTGCATTTAAAAAGCATATTTGATGTCCTTAGGAAGGAAAATTTTTATGCTAATATAGAGAAATGATCTTTTAGTGTTGATAAAGTTGTGTTTTTTGGAATTGTTGTGAGTTCAAAGGGGGTAGAGGTCGATGAATCCAAGATAACCTTCATTAAAAATTGGCCAATCTCTCAAATCATTGGAGAAGTATAAAACTTCAATGGGTTGGCAAGTTTTTATTGGAGGTTTGTCAAAGGGTTTAGCACCATAGCCACCGCCTTGATTAAGATTATTCGAAAGGACCAACTCTTCAAATAGGGTGATGAGCAAGCTATAAGGATTTCAAGTCTTTGAAGACTATGCTCATCTCGGACCATTATTGCAATTGCCTAATTTTAAAAAGATGTTTGAAGTAGAGTGTGATGCTAGAAAGGTTGGCATAGGCACGGTTTTGATGCAAGAATTAAAGCCTATTGCTTACTTTAGTGAAAAGCTCAAAAGATCTACTCTAAACTACTCCAAGTATGATTTGGAGTTGTATGCCTTGATTAGAGCATTAGGAAATTGGCAACACTATCTTTGGCCTAAGGAAATCATGATCCGAATGGACCACGAGTCCTTGAAGCGTCTTCGGGCACAAGACAAACTAAATAAACAACATGCCAAGTGGATTGAGTTTCTTGATACCTTTCCCTGTGTAATTCAATACAAAATGGGTAAGGATAATATGGTAGCCGATGCTTTTTCTAGAAAACATATTATTATGTCTACTTTGTCATTCAAGTTAATTGGGTTTGAAAAACTCAAGTATTTATATCCCAAGTACCCTCACATCGCTCCTATCTTTAGGGAAAATGAAGCATTGGGTAGGGAGAAATGGCTTTCGTCTAGGGATTTAAATCCCTATGCCAAGTTTGATGGCTACTTATTTAGGGGAAAAAAATTGTGTGTACCCTCTAGTTAATGGAGAGAGTTGTTTTTGAGAGAAACACACGATAGAGGTCTCATGGGTCATTTTGGAATTGATAAGATCCTATGGATATTGGAGGAGAAATTTCGTTGGCCAAAGATGCATAAAGATATTGCAAAAATATGCGGCCAATGCATGGATTATAGGAGAGCTAAGTCTAGGCTCCTTCCTTATGGGTTGTATACCCCACTTCCCACCCCTTTACGCCCTTGATTCAATAGTTCTCTGGATTTTGTGTTGGGATGCCGAGGACTAAAAGCGGTCGGGAAAGTATCTTTGTTGTTGTTGACCGTTTCTCCAAAATGTCACATTTTATTCCCTTTCTCTAAGAGTGACAATTCATCTAGCATAGATTCATTGTTCATTGAAAATATTGTCAAATTACATGACATCCAGAGAACCATCGTGGGTGATAGGGACTCCAAGTTCCTTAGACACTTTAGGAAGTTAATGTAGGTTAGGCTTGGCACAAAGTTATTGTATTCCACTTCTTTCCAGCCACAAACCAATGGCTAAACAGAATTAGTGAATAGGACCTTGGGTTGTATGCTACGGTCCTTAGTTAGATGTAAAATGACTACTTGGGAAGATCACCTTCCCTTAATTGAATGTTCTTAGAATAAGGTGATCTATTCAAGCACGAGCATGACGCTCTTTGAATGTGTCTACAGCTTCAACCCCCTAACCCATTTATATCTAACTCCTTTTTCAAGTGATGTTGTGATTATCCTAGATGGGAACAAGAGGGCCGAAGCTATGAAAACATTGCATGAGATGGAGAGGTTGCGACTAGAGAAGAAGAAGCAAGCGGTTGCCAAAAGAGTCAATAAAGGGAGAAGAAAGCTAGTCCTTGAGCTAGAAGATTGGGTATGGGCACACCTTAGAAAAGATCGATTACTAACCCAAAGAAAGGAACAGTTGAGGACAAGAGGCGATGGTCCTTTTCAAGTACTTGAAAGAATCAATGATAATGCTTGCAAGATAGACTTTCCTCAGGAATACCAAGTACATAACATGCTCAATATTTGTGATCGTTCATAGATTGATGCAATTAAAGATGATGAAGCCATGAGTTTGAGGTCAAAATCCTCTCAATATGGAGAGGATGTTATCGGTTTCATGGGCTCGAGACCATTCACTAGGAGTCAAGCTTAGGACCTACAAAGGCTTTAAGGCACGTTTATGAAAATAGACGTGTTTGAGCATGTTGTGAACCTGCCTAAGGGAGTTTATGCATTGACATGTGAAGAACTTATGTTTAATCTCTTAAATCCCCATTCATAGGAAGCTATTAACTATAAGTCAAGTGACTCATGAATAACTTAAATTAACACTATATTCCTTGTGGGATTTGACCCCAACCTAGTTAGGTTATATATTTGACAACGACCGCTTACTCTCTCGTAAGAGAGGTGTAATTTAGGCATATCAATTTACATGTGAAGACTTGGCTTAAGTGTTTTAAAACACACCAAAGCTTCCCTAGTTTCACTCCAAACATGCCTTTTTTCATTTAGGGTAGAGGGGTCTTTTCTCATAACGTTTGTATTAGACTATATCTAGAATTCTCTTAGTCTTGTTTTCCTTAGTTAGTTCATTATTCAAGTTGTAAAATTTGAAGAATCATTCCTATCAAGAGATAGTAGACCATCCAAAACTTGACTTCACAAGTGAAGGTTCCACTTGTGTTGTGTATTGGCTTGAAACATGAGTTCTTGAGTGAACCGAGTTCCGCTTGATTTCAATGTAAGAAATTGGTGTTAGTTTACTTATTTGTAGGGTTTTTGTGTTTGATATAATCTTTAGTTCCTACCTTATATGTTCTCTTTATGTCAATTTGATAATCCATTATTCCTAAAATTTGTTTTGCTTTCTTGTCATCGTTGGTGTTTAGCATCTTTTGGACTATTTTGTGAATGTTGTGGACTGATTTGAGCCTTCTAAGATACTGTTTGGTATCAAGAGGGGAAAAAATGGATCCACTAAAGTCCAACAACTGGAAAGGCAGAATGTGCATAAGGTCATGGAGAAGGAAGAGAGATAAAAAAAGTTGATAATATCTAATAATCAGAATAACAAAGGAGAGGTAATGGTGATTGAGGGAGTTGTCCCATTAGCAATAAAAGCTGGAAATCAGATTGAGTTTAGTAATAACAGAAAATATGAACTTGATGAGGATTATCTAGAAAGGAATATTGATAAAATGCCCATTGAAGCAAATCTATCTCCCAAACAAATAGATATATTTAAAGCAATACAAAGAAAGAAGATAAAGAAAGGAAAATGGGCTATTGCAACTACAATGCATACAAGAAGCTTTAAGAAAAATAAATCATGATAAAAGCATTGATATGGAGTATAATATCAGTTGAACACACAAAAAGCATTCAACAAATTGTTAACTTTATAGAAAAGACATCACTTTTATTTTATAAGGCTGGTGGAGCCATTTCAAGATAATCAAAATATAGAAGAATATAAAAGAAGTCTAGGGATACATCATGCAGTGGCCAATACATCAAGAAATATTTGGGAATTTATGGAATCAAATGTAATTTTCATAGTTCTCATGGTTGAAGAGCATTAGTTGACCTTGAAGTTAGAAAATCCAGATACAGGAGTGATAGTAATAGTCAAATGAGTATATGTGCAATGTACTCAAGTTGAAAGACTATCACTGTGGGAATCTTTGGATAAATGGTATAATCAATTCAGGAACCCTGGTTAGTGGGATGAGATTTTAATTTCATCATCAAAGATAAAGAGAAGGTGAGGGTTTTCCTATTACTCTATCTAAAATAGTGGACTTCAGACACTGCATAAATCTATTTAATTTAGAAGACCCTGGGTTCAAGAGAAGTAAATGCACAAGATGGAATTAAAAAACAAATGATTACTGTATATTCAAAGGATTGGATATGGTTCTATATAATTATATAAGGCAAGGTTTATCTCCAGTATGACAGGTTGCGAATTTGATCTAAAGTGGTTTAGATCATACACCTTTTTTGTTTAACTTTGGTACTGTTAATGAACAATTTACAAAATCCTCTAGGTTTCTATGTTCTGGTTACAGGAAGAATTAGGTTTGGAAGTTATAATATGGAAGAAAACTAATGTGCCAAATAATCCTTTCATTATGTTCCATCACGAATTGAAAACGACCAAATCTACTTTAACAAAAAGGAGTAAAGAGAATTTTTGTAATACTTTTAAAGAAATTGCAACTTTGAAGGAGGTGATTAACATTACGGAGAAGGAGTTTGAGGAAGACCCATTAGGTGCAAATAGAGAGAAAATATGTAAAGCTTAGGATAATTTAAATTTATCGCTCAGAAGGGAAGATGACTTTTTGAAGTATAATAAATGTTTAGAGTGGTTTAAAGATCAGGAAGGAAATACTAAATTCTTTCACTAATTGTTAAGGGGAGAAGAAGCAGGTTGAAGGTAAAGAGAATTCAAAATGAAGAGGGTATTTGCATGGAAGATCAAGATCAGATTGCTGAAGCTTCTATGCAATTCTCTCAAAACTAGTTCTCTGAGGTATAGGAGGGTAAAGATTTCTCATTGCTAGAAGAATTGTCAATAGTAGTAACTACAAAGTAGAATAAGGACTTGAATAAAATCAATAGCATTTAGGACATTAAAAAAAATAATTAGAGGGCTCAAAATGTACAGTAGAGGTCCAGATAGAATGACATAGGCTTTCTACTAGGAGGCATGGGATATTGTTGGAGAAAATGTGTATGAAATGGTAGTAGTTTTTTTTCTGGGTTTGAATAGCCAAGATTTATCACACATATTAATTTGGTACTACTACTACCAAGAAAGATAGTTGTGAACACTTTCTCTAACATGTAACCAATTTCCCTAAGTAATTTATCCAATAAGATTTTTTCAAGACTCATTCATGATAGACTTAAGAAACTGTTACCAGACATTATTTTAGAAGAATAAACTTATTTTGTTCAATGGAGAAGCACTGTAGTGAACATTTTTGTAGTTTAGGACATCATCTCAGAGATAAGAAAGAGAAGTAAACCCCCTAACATGGTCATTAAGTTGGATGTGATGAAAGCTTATGACAGGGTTGAGTGGTTGTATCTAACTAAGTTATTGAGAAAATTGGGTTTTTATAAAACTATTATTGACATGGTGTACAAACTAGTCGTAAATATTTGGTATTAAATCATATTGAATAGGAAACCAAAAGGATTTTTTAGATCCTATAGAGGATTATTTAAAGAAGGAGATCTCTTATCTCCTACTATATTTATACTGACTACAGAGGTAATGTCTAGAGACTTAAAGTCTCTAGCACTAAAAAGGAGTTTAAGATGTTTGGTATGCCATGGGGAAGACCAAAAATTAATCATCTTGTATTTTCAAAAGATATGATCATACTATGTAGGGCTGAAATAGGCATAGTAAATGAGTCACAATAACTTTAGAAAGATATGAACTTTTGTCAAGCAGAAGATTAACAAATAGAAGAGTGCAATATACTTGTATAAATGGTGTTTCCCGAGGGTTGTAGTGATAGCACAGGTTGCTACAGGCATTTTAAGGAAAGATTTTCCTTTCACTTAACTAGGATTTCCTATTTTTTACATGAAGAAGAAGAGGGCTTATTATTAGTATATTAAGAATATAATAAGCAGTAAGCTTCAAGAATTGAAAGGAAAGATGCTATCATATGAGGGGAAAGCTATACTTGTGAAATATGTACTACAAATTATAAATGTCTAGTATTTATCAGTGATGAATCCATAAATGATTGTGTGGACCACAATTGTGAGAATGCTGGCTTTGTTTTTCTAGAGAAATCATACAGGAGGAAGAGGTAGACATTGTTAAAGATGGAAAAGCTTTTGTTTTCCAAAAGAGAAAGGTAGTTTTGGGCTTAGATTATTAAAGGATGTGGCCATGGCTCTATTTTATAAATAGTGGTTGAATTTAAAAACTAAGAAGTCTACTTGGAGTACTTATATGCAAAATAAGTACTAAAAAAGAGAGCATCCTAATATGGTATTGTGGAAAATTGGTTCAAGATCATTAGTGTGGAAGAATATGTTGCAGGCCAAGGACCTAGAAGATCATCAAATCTTATGGAAAAATAGGAAAGGAAATTCTAGACAATGGTTTGATAATTGGATAACGATAGGATATTTATACAACATTATTCACATTAGAAAAGATTGGGATGACAAATATCAATATGTGAGAGATTTATTGTTAAATAGGACTTGGAATGAGAACCTAATTAATAAAATATTTTTAGAAGAAGTTTCTAAAAAAATCCTGAACAAAATCAAACCTCTAGTCTAATAGGAGTAGATTACAAGCCTAGATGAATGCTTGAGGCTAATAGGAATTTCACTGTAAGATCAGCATGGCAATACATTAGAAAAAAGGAGCAGAGTAGTAGAACTTTTAAGGAGATTTGGATAAAAGGGACACCCTTTAAATTGACCATTTTTATATGGAGGATATGGAAAAGAAAAGTCCCTATGGATGATAATATAAGGAAATAGGGATATGAGGGGTGGTGTTGTGTGAGTCCTGCACAAGACACCATATCTAATGTGTTTCTAAGATCTCACATTACCAACAAGACATGGCCCTATTTTTTTCTTTTACAGGTATAAATATACAAGGTCTGAGCTTGAGAGAAACCATTATGGAATGAAGCAATGCAAATTTCAGGCAAAGTGAAAAAGCTAATTTTCAAGGTGTCTCTTTATGATCCTTTAGGAACTATGGAAAAGAGGATAAAAACACAAAACATAAAGGAAAGAGTCTAACCAATAATCAAGGTATGCTGTTGAAAGTTAGAAAACCAATACAAGAATTTCCATAAGTATGGACAAATATTCTTAAGGAATCTGATAAGAGAACGCCAAGAGTGAAGGTCACTAAAGTGAATTGGGAATTGCCATAGTAAGGTTGGATAAAATATAAAACTTATGGAGTTTCTAGGGGAAATCCAGGAGTCAGTTCATATGCATTTCGCATAAGGAATTAGTAGGGGTATCTGATATATGCAAGAGGGGTTAGCATAGCGAATACAACAAATGTGGAAGCAAAGGCAATAATAATTTTTAGGTAGCCATACATTACAGTTACTCACAACATAATGATGTTATCATTCAGGCAAACACTCTAACTTCGTAGAAAAATTTAATTAGGGTGTGGGCCTATCCATGGAGCATATCAGAGACAATAAAGAAAATATGGAGTTTAATAGGAAATAAAAAGTCCAATATCAGTATATTCTAATAGAGGTAAACCAATTAGCTGATCATCTAGATAATTTTGTAATTAATAAAGAAAAGTTTACATTCATAAGCTTTCAGCATCTCAGAGTCAGAGGTAAGAGGATAATTTAATAGTGATAAATTATAATGCTCGTATTAAATATTACCACCAACAAAAGGGTGAGAGGGATAGGGAGGCTAAAACTTAGTTTGTTCATATGCAAATATATACAATCCATGGAGGAAACAAAATAAGTGAAATGACTAACTAGCCTACACTAGAGTAGCCAACAAAAAGGACTTTCAATAAAAGGGGAGGGTCACTTGGTCAAATTGAAATTGATAAAACTGAAGGTCATATTTGACTCCAAATATTCTTGGTTCTGAGTATCCTATTATATCTATACCATCCATATTGTAAAATAGGAAAGATTAGAAAGACAAAAGCTTTCACAATAAACATCTACAGAGGGGAAATTTCATATTTACTTAGAAGAAACAATAGTCTTTAGCTGATAGGAACCCTCATCGTAGAACCAAAGGAAGAAATGCACGAACTGGAAGTTAGTTAAAAATAAAGAGTAAATCAAAGCAAATGACAAGTAGTCTATACTTACTTTGGTAAGCTGAGATATGCACGAAATGGAAGCAACCAGGGCACAATGTTTATCACTAGATTTTGAGCAAGAGAAAGCGATAGTTAAATAGATAAAACATGACTTAGATGTTGTAGGGTTGAAAAGGAAACAAAGAGTGGATACTAATTTTTGAAATCCTACTTTTACTTTTATATGTAATAGAATAGTGGGTTGGGCCAAGTCAAAGGTTCGGAGTAGGCTTTATTTAATTTCTTTTTATTGCCGTATGGGTTGGCCTATCTTGTGTAAAGTCTGAGTAGTATTTTCTCTTTTATTAAAAAAATCCTAAAATTAAATTTTTAAAAGTCCTTATTTGTGAAGACTGTGAATGCCAATAGGACTTATTTGGCAAGGAAGTTAGATGATGCTCTGTGGGTCTATTGGAAAAATTTTAAGACCCCTATAGGTTCCTCTCCTTATCAACTTGTTTATGGCAATACATGCCACTTTTCAGCCAAACTTTACCATAAGGCACTATGAGCATTGAAAAAGCTGAATTTTAAGTGGCATGGTGAAGCTAATTTGAGGATGAGCAAGGTGAATGACTTGGATAAATTCTGACTAAGAGCTTATGAATGTTAACCTCTGTACAAAGAAAAGATAAAGTTGTATCATGATAAGAAGATCAAGAAAAAGGTGTTTGAGACTTGTGATATGGTCTTGTTATATAATTTAGGACTTTACTTATTTCCTGGCAAGTTAAAGTCTAGGTGGTATGAACCATTCACTGTTCTTAGGGTGTTTTGCATAGTGTAATTAATTTGAAAAGAGATAGTGAAGCCTCATTAAAGTAGAACAAAAAGCATGTAAAGGGCTATATGGGAAATGTAGATGACGTGAATGTTTGTGTTAATGTTAGACTTGGCAAAGTATGAGTAGCCAAGGAAACTAAGTTGTGCTGCGATGTTAAATTAGACGATTCATGGGAGGTAATCCATGGGCTTGGTGAAGTCTGAGTAACCAATATAGCCACGGCATACTATAGCGTTAGATTGAGTGTTGGGTGGGAGGAAAGCCAATATTTTAGTATTCACTGTGTTATTATTTTTGTAGGTATAACGCACGTGGAAAAACTTAGAACATAGTAAAAATTGCAAAATTTAGAAAATTCCAGGTATAGAGACTTACTGACCAACTGATAGAATTCATAGGTCCCATCTATGGCAGGTAAATAATATAGTAGATATCGGAGGGAAAATCTGAGAATTTTGAGTCTTTTAACCTTTAGATATAGACCCACTTATGGGGGTCATAAGTACCACTTATTACCCCATAAGTAGGGTCATTTAAATCAGAACCACTATGTAGTGGAATATATGATTTTTCTGCTACTTATGATGCACCACTTATAAGCCGTATATAGCACCTATGGGTCATAAGTGTCCCATAAGTGGCCCAAAAATTTAGGGTTGAAATTTTGCAAACTGGATTAGTCCCAAATGAACCGACCCAATCTGACCAAACTGTCACCCTCAAAAACCCCAAACCTAATTTATATCTCCATTTTATTAAACTATATAACTCCCTCTTAAATTCAAACTCTCCAACTCCCCATTAACTCCATAAAATACAATATTATCTCATTATACATCATTTGCACAAACAAAATATCACAAAGCTAGGGTTAGTACTTGATGGAATCTTGATAATAAATAAATCTCACTATCCATGATAGTTAGGAGCCTAGATTGATTAACATGTGAGATTGTGCGTTGTTCTTGAATGGGAAATCTATAATTATGCCCCATATGGAAGTAAAAGTTGATAGAGTTGTTGAAAATCCAAAATTATTGTGTAATAGCGATGAATTTAAACTTGATAAATATTTTTGTGTGCATAATTGGACTTAAAATTGCCAAATATATTATGTGGGATGAAAAATTTGGTAGAAATTTGAAGAACCCTTAGTAGGGTACCTATGAAGGTACTTACAATCCTTGTAAGTAGCACTTACAGGATATAATTGACCTTGTATGTGGAAGACCTGAAGCCCTAAATTTTTAGTACTGTTTCTGACACTTATGAGGGCACTACGACACCCATAAGTTTCACTTACAACCCATAATTAGGTCGTAAGTCCCATTCCCTGGGTGTTTTAATTTTTTCAAGTTCGTTGTTCCCTTATTATGTTTCAAACACTATAACTACTTTTTTTAGGTACCATGGTACATAAAGAATCCCAGAAAAAATGATTTTGGTATAGGCTCCAGGATAGGTCCCCTAAAAACAATGACTCAGTGAAGCAGTGCCCGGTGAGCCCGAGTAGACCTTTGGCCCCACCATAGACCAGGGGCTACTCTTAGGGAGAGGTTAAAGCGATAACAGTCGTAGCAGCTATATTAGGTATTCATGGTTGACCTTCGGCCCTAGCATATATCTAGTCAGGAACTAGTCCGCACCAGTATAGGTCGAGGCCCAGATGACTATACTTAGACCTGTTCTAAGGTCGTTGATGAAGATAATCTAGAACTCACCACTATACTCTCCATAGACTGAGGAGGAAGAGGGTACTTTCGAGGATTTATCTGAGGATAAGGTATATTCTCAATGAGTACCCAAATAGTAGGTTGAGTCTTAATCTACATTAGGGGTGTGTAGAGGTAGAGGATGCAAAAGACTCCTAGTATATAAAGGGGTACGTAGATACGTCCGAGTCAGCTCTGGGCCCTGTTGCACCCTAGTATAAGAAGGGTGCAAACCAAGTCCCACAGAAGATATCTTCATCCACAACACAAAATGTTTCACCAGTTGTACAGGACACTCAAGCCCCAGTACCACCACCTGTTAACCCAAGGTCTGACTCTACACACATCTTAGTTATGCCTTATAGATGAGATAAACCTAAGATGGTATGTAGAAGGGATGCAAAATATTTTAGATAAGGGAAAACACATAATGGAGGTAGGTCATCCTAAGAGGAGTATTTCAACCGAGAGGAGGATATATTTGAAAGGGCTAGCAAGGGCATTAGACATGTGGCCTCACTTGAGCAATATCAATTGGGGTAGATAAATCATCCCCAAGGTTCTTACAAACTTTCTTTAGTCCAGGAGTTTTATGCTTCATATGCCTCCATGCTATACTTTATTTCTTCATAGGAGAAGAGAGTAGTTGAGTAGCCATAGTTTGAGCATACCTTAGTGAGAGATGTCATAGTGATATTTCTGTGATGGCCCTCGAGCCAGAGTATAAGAAATTGATATCTATAACAGAGTTTGACTTTAGGATGAGATTTATATGAGACACATAAGACTTATGGGAGATGTAAATATCATATAAAAGAGGTTGTATTTGGCAAGATAGATTGCCACTTAGATTTCAAACTTCGGTGATGATGCCCCTAGATGGAGGAAATAGAGAGATAAAGAAGACAACACTGTATTTCATAACAAAACTTTAGTGAATCATGGTGAAATTTAGAATGGGTCCAACTTCGTCAAACAATAATCTTATATGGGACAAGGCTACCTTGGTTGACAGCTTTTTTTGCTAGCTATGTGATAGATTTTGCTACATAGATTAGGCAGGAGATCTATGTTAGAAAGTTTGGTAAGTACACAACTCTGTCTTTCCTATTTCATTATCTAGTATCTATATGATACGACTAGAGTGTTGTAAGAACCTGATATTTATAAGAGGAGTAAAGTGATTAGCAAAGTGGACATCAGCTACCTTCTACTGTGTTTTTGGTTTATTTTCAGAGATTATTAGTTTTGGCTAAGTCTATTGATAGGTCAAACATTGGTGAGGGTATTGAGTTGAGTGAGCAGAGAGCTCATCCTGAGTTGCTACTGAGAGAGAGGGAGCCCTGACTACTGCTACTTTAGCCTCAACTTCTATGTTTAAGCTAACTAGGGAATCAACTGTGCCCTTTCACCCTAATGCTATTGGTATTATTATTGTACCATGAGAGTTTTTAGAGAGGTTAGTGGAGTGAATTGATGAGTTGATAGCCTACCATACTAACACTGAGACTCAGCCTGCTACATTGTATGAATAGATCCGAGAATAGATCAGACCTTAGGTGCGGACAACTCTAGAGAATGTTGACTTTTTTATGAGGGATGAGATATAGTTTGAGATAATTGACTTTATGAATAAGTTTTATGCCCATATTAATGCCCTTGAGAGATGGGTGAGTATGAAGTTTAGTGAGGTACAAGAACTAGATCTATTTGGGATTTGATAGAAGATGGCCACACTTAATACTGAGGTACACTCTTTAGTAGAGAGACAGGTTTCATTCATCCCCCTGATTATCACCTTATTTTCATAGTTATTGCCTCCATGGCAACCTATGCATATTAATTTATTTTTAGAGGAAGATATGGTCCCAACTATTGAGGACCAAGAAGAGTGAAGATAAGAAGCTTCAAGACCTCACCATACAATTTGATCAAGACCTAAAAAGAGTTGCCCATGATTCTAGGGTGTCCTAGATGGTTGACTTGAAAATATGAGTAAAGATAGCATTGGGCACGTCTTTATTTTATCATGTAAAACTCTATATTTTTGGTCTTTGAAAATTTATTGACCTTTGAACTTACTGGCAAACCTACGACTCGCCTAACAAGTCGTAAGGTGTCCTTACGGGTTGTATGACCTTAATCATAGGGTGACCACTGAGGTTTCCCATATATTCTATCTTGACTAAGACTCAAGGCTAACTAATCATATAGACTCATTATAAGTCATAACGTGACTTTCTTTATTTGAGCAGTGTGTCACCCAAGGTCTCATGTCCAAGCTAGGATTGAAACCCAATGAGTCATAGAGTCACTATATGACTCATATATTACGAGTATTAAGGTGGCCTTTGAAGGGTCCCCAAGCTACTTCCTTGACTACGACTCATGGTGATGAGTCATAAAGAGTCCTCACGAGTTATAGGGTGACTCGTGGTTACTAGTGACCATTTTTTCACTTTTAATTAGGGGTAATTTAGACCTTTCCACTTTTCCCTAATAGTTAACCATGACTTAAAACCCTATTGGATATCCCATTATTATCTACAACACAATAAAAAAAACTCTCAAAACTCTTTTAATTTCTCTCAAGCAAAAATACTCAGGGTTTCTTAAGATCTATAATTAGAACTCCTAAGGGTGATTTATTTTTCAGGTTTCTTAGTGATGAAGGCATGTGAATCTACCCATAAACTTATTTTTCTTAAGGCAAGTGTGTTAAATAATTACTGCTATAAAATTAAATGTGTTTTTTTAACATGGGCTTTAGGTTTTAGCATGGTTGAGTCTTAAATTGTTTTTCTATGATTATTATAAGTTATTCATATTCTGAATTCAATGTTTTTAAACTAATGGGGTGCATGGGTGTGGGAATTAGAATGGGGGTCGATAAATAACCCCAATTTGATGATTTTGTTGATGAAATTAGTTTGGAAATTATGTTCCCTCAACCCATTATGAAATTGGTTTTGATTTATGGATTTGTCATTTAGTTTGACTTACTTACCCACACTATTGCATTGATAAATGGTATAAGGGTTAAACATGGATTTTGAAGGCCTTGATGGCCGTGTTTTGACAAAAATTGAAACCTTGGGGGTTGATGCATTCCTTCGAGCGGATTTGATAAACTTAAGGGGGTCAAGGCATTCCCTAAACTTCATTTAATGAATGAAGGGGGTTGTGGGATTCCCCAAAGAATATGGAATATAATTAAAATGGCAGAAGTAAAAACTTGCAATTATAAAGGTATGAAGAAACCTGTTATTGGCTTAATGTGTCATTCAATGGTTGAATGAATGAGTGATATGAAACTTATTTTATATTAGGCTTAGTGGGGGTTATGTATCTAAGTAGTAAAGGGGTGAGTCTTGAAGGAATTGTACTAGAAACTCATATTTGCAAACGTGAGGGTTGGTCTTGATGATCGTGTTCTTATAACATACTTATTATATTTTATATATTTTTATCCTAAATTGATGTGGGGTTGAGTAATTCCATGGTCTTTCTCTACACCTATTATTCATATAGGTAACATGCATTGGGGCCCATTCAGTAGGGGGAGCTAAACCCATATAACCCAGTTGTGCCTTTAATGACGATTGAGCTACATTGTCCAGGATAATATTTTTACTTCATGCTAAGCTTTGTTCCCTACCCCAACATGATTATATACATATATTTACATTGTGTGTATACGGATTTTATTGTGGTTTGGACATGGCATTATTTTATCTTTACCTGAGTTACATGCTAGCGCTTACCCGCTAACCATCTCCATCTACTATATCCCCACATGGGGAAGGCATCATAGATACTTCTACTTTTCTAGCACAGTGATAGGATTTTGGGATATCAGCATTTAGCTTAAAAGTGGTGAGCTTTCATTATTCAGAAGAGCTTCATTACATGGTTTTGCTATTTTCTTATATCATAGACTATTCATATGATTTCTTTGGCTATTGTAGGGCATGTCCCGACTTAGATTATATTTGATTTTATTATAGAGGCTCTATGGATTACTATGGATTGGGCATTGGTGATGATATTCATAGACTCCTTTGAGCTTACACTCATTCTATCTTGTTATATGTTTGGAATTCATGCGCTGCTAGCTATATTGTATTCTATTTGTCTAGGAAAAAAATGTTCTCAGATCCTCAGTGGACTTGAGATACACATCACCGCTATTCCTTGGTTTGGGTCGTGACAAAGTTGGTATCAATGCCTAGGTTTAGTGTCATTGGGTGTCCATAAAGCCATGTCGAGTAGAGTCTTTTTTATAGGTATGTAGGGCACCACACTTATGAGGGAGAGGTTACAAGGCATTTAGGAATATTTCTATTTCTTATGGTCTATTTTTAGGATAGACAGTCTAAGGTTTTGAAAATTCTTGAACTTTTAATTAATCCCATTTTAGATTAAGCTTTCTCAAAGATTTGATGCTCGTAGGGACTCTACCATTCTGCTTGAGGACAATGTGAATAGAACCCATCCTATTTATGAGCTTCAGACCAAGTCTAGGGTCACTGCTTCTGAATGCCCTCATAGAGTTTCACCGGTCCCTACTAAATTTTATTCAATAGGTTACACCTAAGCTCAGTTAGCTCAAGGAGATATTTTGTATTGATGAGTTCTTCCATTCTATTCTTTTTTAACCCAAATAGTGACCTCTCTGTCATGGCAGTACAATTTTATTAGTGGATGAACAAATTAGGAAAATATGAGTGATAGGTAGTGCAAGAAGTTTAAATATTTAAAATAGGGGAGGCATCATAGAGATAGTAGTAAAGATGGTAGGAAATAACCTAAGATAAGGAATTACGGGAGTTTTCATACGACTATCAGTGATCCTTACCCTAGGACTTCTATTGATTATTGCTTTCAGGTCAATCATGGGTTTGAGGTAAAGAGAGACCAATATCTATCTAGTAGTGCTCAATCAACCCCACCATATCGTCTTTGTTAGTTTTGTGGTCAGTTACATCATGACTAGTTTAATGTAGGGAGAAATTGATGTTATAGGTGTGGTCATCTTGGTCACATATAGTGGGAGTGTCCTTTAAGGGTCGCTAGTGAGGCCAATAAAGTTTTGGTTGCTACCTTTTCCATTTTTGAACCAAAGGGTGCTACCTTTAGTACTTCTATAGGACGAAGTCATTTTTATGCTTCTGTCAACAGTCAGGACTCTGAGACCTCTCAGGATGTCATTATTGGTATGTTAATAATTTTCTTCTATGATATGAATTGCCTGTTTGATCCATGGTCTACTCTTTCTTATGTAATCCCTTATATGACTATTCATTTTGGTTTCGATCCTGAATGTATACTGGTTTATTTTTTATAGCTTCCCCAGTGGGTGATTTTAATAGTGGCTAGAAGGGTCTCTAGGGATTGTATGACATCTATTTGTGGTCGAGAGACATTAGTGGATCTGATAAAGTTGGATATTTTAGACTTTGATATCATATTAGGTATGAATTGGCACCATTCATGCTATGGATCTCTTGATTGTAGGACCAAAGGGTTAATTTCCAAATTTTGAATAAACCTGTGATTGAATTGGAAGGGAGTTCCCAAGTACCTAAGGGATTATTTCGTATCTTAGAGCCTGAAAATTGATTTCCAAGGGGTGTCTATATCATTTAGTTTTTGTTAAGGATTAAAATTCTAAGTCCCTTCTTTACAATCTTTTCCCTTGATTAGTGAGTTCCCTAAAGTATTCCCTGATGATCTCCTGGTATTCTTCCCAATAGGGAAATAGACTTTGGGATTGATCTTATCATAAATACCTATCCTATTTTTATCCCTTCTTATAGAATGGCTCTGGATGGGTTGAAAGCACTTAAGGAGCAGTTGAAATACCTTCTTGATAAGGGATTTATCTATCCTAGTGTCTCTCCATGGGATGCTATTATGCTTACGTGCATGAGGAAGATGGGTTCCTTTTGAATGTGTATGGACTATTGGTATTTGAATAGAGTTATTGTGAAAAAGAACTTGTTGGTGGACTGTAGTTTGATCAAATAAGGAATTTAAGTGACCTATTTATGGGTGGACTATTATATTATGCAATGTACTTTGTTAGTGGTGCATGATTGTTGCTAGACCATGAGTTTAAAATTTAGATATTGATTTAGGGGGGAAAAGAATTTTAGTTTGAGGGTTGCAATATGAGGATTATTAGAGTAAATTGGTAGGCTTGCTGTGATATGGAAGAGGTTAGGTTCATAGCCTAGGAAATAATAGAGTGGGTAATTGTGATGTATACCAGAAGTTTAGCATTAGATGATTAATTGAGACTAAGTCATTAGGTAGAGTAGAGCATTATGTTTATAGGGATATGCTAAACCCCTGGTATCATCTTGTTAAATAAGATTTTGAGTGTGTAAGTACCAGATACAGTTCATGCTATTAAACTTTATTGTATGGATAGGTCTTGGATGTTTTATTTAGTGCCTTACAGAACTAAATTGAGGAGAATATAGATAGACGATGTGAGCTATTGGTGTAGTTTTAGAATTACGTTAAGTTGTGGGTTAAGCAATTAGAGGTTTGATACTAGTATACTAAGGGGTTAAAAAAGTTTGGATGTGTATACTCTTCAGTGGGTGCCTCATAGGGTGACAATTTTATCTACATCCCTAAAGGTTAGTGTCATTATACTATAGATGTCCACAAAGATAGGATGGTAAACTAAGGTTGATCTTAAATTTTCTCATGATAGTGAGTTTTAGGGAAGAGTCGTGGTAAATCTACAACAATTCTAGCGATTCCCTTCTATTTTAATTAAGTGGGCATTCTACCAATGTCTTACCTTTACAAATTGTGCCTATCCCTAAAGTTTGAGTTCTCTATGAAACCTAACTCCATGCTCCAACCCCTTAACTAGAAGCGATAACGATACTAAAAAATCCAAGATTTAAAATATTCAAGCTCTATGTTATGATGCTCATTAAATGATAAACTCATGTCTCACTTTATGCTTAGCTCAAAGAAACGGTATGTCATACTTTCTATCAATTTATTTTATGTCATGTTTTATCCCAAAATGATGCTGTATATACAATCTCATGAACATTCCCAGTCATTAAAAGAAAAGGCAATGGTTTGAAGCGGCAAACCTTGTCTTATTTCTTCAATACATATAAGTTTTCGCTTTATGTTATATGACTCGTGATATCTGTACTTGTGTTTTTCATTATGCTAGTCTGAAAAACTAATGCTATGTTATGCTTATGTTGGAATGACCCTTTATTTATGAACTAGGTGGTTGATACAAAGTATTTCGTGCCTATTGTACCATGTCTCATTACACAGGTTTTACTCTAAGTAGTACGCCTAGCAGGAGACATGATTTAGAAGTAACCCTTCCATCCTTGGTTCTTGTAGTCTAGTTCCGTAGTGACCCTCTTTGTGGTAATATGGTAGTGACTTTTGAAGTATAGTTATGTTATAGATAAGGGGGTGGGTGTTCTTACTATTAAAATTTTGGGGGTAATTTCTCGGGTTAGGGCATAGATAAAGGTGAAAGGTTAAGATGAACTCTTTATAAGTTAAATAGTTAGAAAAAGAAGATATGGTGAAACGTTTGTGGTAGTGATAAAAGTTGGAAAATCCATGAAGTGGTTGTTGAAAAGATTGGCGTGGATGGTGTAATTGATAAATACACAAATCGTAGTGTTATGTGATTAGTACTCCTTTATTTAAGACCAGAGGTTGTTTTATTATTGTGATTACATGGAGTAGTGTTATTGGAGGGATGTAAAGTATAGGGTCATATAGTTTATGCTATCCCTTTTAAATTCAAGTTAGGCTTTAGCATGGAACAAATATGAAGTTATAATCAGACTCTTGTAGTTGTGTGTCAGTCTCGCTGGGGAATTAAGACATTGAAATGGTGGAGTGTCTTATTCCTAGCTAAAAAATAGTGCTGAAGCATAGTTATATTTAAGGGTTGTTAGGTGTATTATTTAGGGTGGAAGAGCTTTGTGAAAGGCTGGCTATGACACGAAATCCAAAAATCCATTCTTGTTTCTCGCTTCAGATACTCGTGCTTAAGGTATAACTATTTCTTAATATCTATGTTTCTTGTCTTTGTTAAAGGTAAGTGTCATAATGCTTCTGTGTTAATCGAGCTAATGGATGTCTTGAATCATCATTCATGGATGAATTATCCTAAGGGGGAGAATGTAACACCCTGGATTTTTGGTCCAAGAGAAAGTTTTAACCCTTGAATTGACTGGCCAACTTACGACTATTCTTACAAGTTGTAAGGCGTCTTTGCTAGTCATATGACCCTAATTGTTGGGTGACCAGTGAAGTTTCCTAGAGATTCTATCTTGACTAAGAATCATGCTTAACTAATCGTATAGACTCATTACGAGTCGTAACATGCTGATAGTAGTGTGAGTAGTGTGCCACTCAAGGTCTCATGTCCAAGCAATGATTGAGACCTAATGAGTCAAAGGGTCACTATACGACTCTTACGATACAATCCATAAGGTGACAAGTGAAGGGTCCCCAAGCTACTTTCTAGAGTATGACTAGTGGTGATGTGTCGTTATGAGTCCTCATGAGTTGTATGGTGACCCGTGGTCACTGGCCACCATTTTTTAGCTTTTTATTAGGTGAAATTTGGACATTTTCTCTTTTTCCAATAATAATCCACGAATTAAAACCCTATTGGATACCCCATTACTTTCTTAAGCAAAAGCACTTACAATTTTTCAATGTTGGAAATTAGAGCTTCCAAGGATGATTTGTTCTTCACTGTTCTTGGTGATTAAAGCATGTGACTCTACCCTTACACTTATTTTCTGTTAGTCATTTCTATTAAATGATTATTGATGTGGGTTTTGACATAGGATGAGGGTTTCGGTATGATTGAGTCTTAAATTGTTTTCCCATGATTATTATAAATTGTTCATGTTTTGAATTGAAATTTTTGAACTAATGGGGTGCATGGGTATGGGAATTGGAAAGGGGGTCTAGGAATTCACCCAATTTGATGATTTGGGTGTTGAAATTTGTTTGGAAATTAAGTTCCCTCAACCCATTGTGAAATTTGTTTTGAATTATGGATTTGTCATATAGTTTGACTTATTGACCCATACTATTACATTACATAAATGGTTAAAAGGTTAAACATGGATTTTGAAGTCCTTGCTGGTCATGTTTTGATTAAGATTGAAACCTCGGGGGTCGAGGCATGACCTTGAGTGGATTTGATGAACTAAAAGTGGTCGAGGCATAACCTAAACTTGATTTAATGAACAAAGGGGGTCGTGGCATTTTCTCAAAATGATGGAATGCTATCAAAATATCATAAGTGAAATCTTGCAAGCGTAAGGGTATGACAATACATGTGGTTGCCATAATATGTCAATCCATGGTTAAATGAATGGATTATGTGAAACTTATTTTAAAGTGGTCTTAATGGGGCTTATATAGCTATGCTGTGAAGGTGTGAGTCTAGAAGGACTTGTACTGGAAATTCATATTTGTCAACATGAGGGTTGGTCTGATGACCATGTTCTTCTGACACACTTAATATATTTTATATATTTGAATCAGGGATAGACATGGCATCGGGGTATTCCACAGTTTTCCTTGATACCTTCGATTCATATAGCTAACACGCACCGGGACCCTTTCAGTAGGGAGAGCTTAACCCATATTGCTCGTGGGTGCCTTTTATGATGGTTGAGATACATACTCCAAGCTAATATTCTTACTTCATAATAAGCCTTTTTTCCTACCCCAACATGATTATATATATATATGTATATTGTATGCATATGGAATTTACTATGCTTTTGACATGGAATTACTTTATCTCTTACCTGAGTTATATGCTAGCTCTCAACCCGCTAGTCATCGCCAGACATTATATCCCTATGCGTTGTAGGAATTGGGGATACTGTTACTTGTCCTGTGCAGTGATAGGATTTTGCGGTATAAGTAATTAGCTTGAAGTGGTGAGCTTCAATTCTCTAGAAGAGCTTTATTTCATGGTTTTTCTATTCTCTTATGCCATAGATTACTCATGTGTTTTCTTTGGCTATTATCGGGGCCATGTTACGACTTTGATTATATTTGGTTTTGTCGTAGAGGCTTTGGGGATTACTGTGCATTGGGTACTGTTGTGGATATTCTTAGACTCTATTGAGATTACACTCATTCTATCTTGTTATATATTCGATATACATCCATTGCTAGCTACAGTATATTCTTCTTTTCTAGTTAAAGGGGATGGTCTCTGATCCTCAGTGGACTTGTGATACCCGTCACGGCCAGGTGCTAGTTTGGGTCGTGAAAGATTAGGACATAAAAAGGGTCGTCTATGATACTAGGGTTTCTTGTAGGATGAGCTAAGATAGTCGTGGATGTATCTTTTAGTCAGGCCCCACCACGACCACCTCTGCCAGTCAAGATACCTCTTATTGTTCCACTATCTCTAACCAAAAATGGATGCAAGTTTGAGACAGATGCCTAGAGCATCCCAGGTATGTCCTCTTCCCTTGTTTTCGATTGTAGGTATACACTGGGATAATGCATAGAATTTTCATTGGGGGTGGGGGTGTAATATAGCCTAAGGTTTTTCTTGTCGTCCTTCTTTTCTCATATGATGTAGCATCTTAGTACAACTGACATGTTTAGGTTGTTTTGTGTTTTGTATCATATATGTGTTATGTTTTGTTTATGATTAACTAGGAAAAAAATAAGAAACCTAAGGGAAGTTGATGTATTTTTATTGTGTTCAAGTGTTTTAAAAAAAAAAGATACATTTTTAGAAACTTTGTTTTTGAACTATGTGGTGTGTTTACATATGTGACCATTATGAATCTTGTTATGGTACTACGACTTAGGGACAGAATAATCATAGATAGCATTTTTATGAGATTGGCAGGTAGTGGCTGGTAATATAAACCTATACTTTGTGCGTGTGAGACTGCTTACCTAGTTCCTTATGTGTATTTAATCCAGAATTATCCTGGTTAGTCTTGCTTAGGCTGTTTGGTAGTCGGTTAAATAAGGATCACAGGCCGTTTTTGATTATGTCCACTTTTAGCCTAAATCACCATCCAAATGAAAAAGAGTATCCCTTGATCCCTTTATTGAGCATGCATAGACCTATTTTCTTATTTTCACCTTTCACCTGCCCAGTTTAGTTATAATGAACCTATTTTGATCTTGGTCCCTCCTTGGACATTGTGCACCTCAACTTAGGCAAATCGCCTCAGTTGAGGATGTCTATCGTAGGGGTGAGTAGTTAAAAATTGGGTATGAAGAGTGGTGTCAAAAAGAAAGTACGGTAGGGTGTATTAAAAAATTTAAAAAGAGAAAAAAATAAGAAAATAAAAAACAAAAAGGAAAAGAATAAAAGAAACTGCACCCAATATGAATAAGCAGTGAAAGAGATATAAGAAAGAAGCAAAAGAAAAGTTGTGGTTAAGAAGTGAACCCCAAACGTAATTATTGTGTCAAGGAGGGTTAGTCTTTAATTCCTAAATGTACCATACCAACCCCGAAACCTACATTACAAGCCGCATAATGTCCTATAGTGTTCCTAGTCCAACTGTCTAAAAATCTAAGGTAAAGAAAATAATGGCGAGCCTATGGTATTCTATGAACATTGATTGGAACTTTTTATGAGTTTGAGTGTCTCATTATCTCCCCACATTGACATGCATGATTATACTATGAGAGTTGGACTTCTTTGTTGTGAGGGTACATGGGTTGTGTTGCTAGATTTCTATTCGGGTAGTATAATTTGCATATCCTCTTGATTGTTTGTTGCTAATATGATGCCATAGATTGATCACTTTGCGTTGCATTATTGGTATATATATATCCACACAATTGGTTTTGAAAAGTTAAAAAGGAGAGGGTGATGCTTTGAGCTTAAATTGATTTGATTATTGTAGGTACCTTAGGGTTTTCTTGGTTAAGCATTGTATTGTTATTTTTGTTATGCATGTGTTTCTTGAAGATATACAAACAATTTAAGTTGAGTGTGTTGATGTCCCATGGTTTTATGACACTTTTGATACTTAAAATCGGAAAATATGCAAGTACTAATGCCCATTTTGATATATAATGTCTTTTTGTGTTTATTTTGCAGGAAACTAGGTTTTGGAGCTTACGCAAAGAAAAAGAGTTAAGTTGTAGGAGTCTGTACTTACGAGACCGCCTATGGGTTGTAAGTACCACTTATGGCCACTATAAGTGGCCTCATAAGTATCAGGAAAAGATGTTTATAAGAAGCTGAAAATTTAAGTTTGGTCCGGCATTGACAAAGATATATCTACACCATATAAGTGCCACTTACGTCTATCATAAGTGGCCGCGCAAGTATAAGAAGAGAGATATCTAAGATCCTGAAGTCTGAAGCTTGTACCTGATAGTTACGATGATGCTATTTATCAGCCATAAGTGACATGACCCAAATTGGGGCCTTGTCGTAATAAGCAATCTCAAGTCCAACTCAGACCGGAGAACACCCCCCGATGCCTAACCTAAACAACCAAAACATATACCTTAAGTAGGATGAACTCCGAACATATAACAAGATAGTGTAATTATCATATAATATATTTGGGATATTCCTATATCCGAGGCTAACCTAACAAATTTAATCCACCAATATCCAACCGAAACCACTAACCGTACCAAACCATACACTAAAACGAAAACGATGACCCAATGTAAATATACATATATATATATATATATATATATATATATAACATGATCAATCCATACCCAAGTCCATAGTTTTCCATACAAAGCCTCTAAATCGAACCAAGGAGTATTAAGTTGGGAAATGCCCCCGACCATACCCAAAAACCAAATCTATGAAAGACGAGCATATGTAAAATAATCCATGACATGAAATAGTTACCTTCTGAACTATGGAAGCTCGCCAATTCAATACAAAACAGACTATTCCCGAAAATGATTAATTAGCGGGACGAGTAATATGGCCAGTCCGTACATCATGTGGGGATACAGCCACCCAAAGATGGGTTAGTGGGTGAACACTAGTATGCACTCCGGATAAGGACAAAATAATTCCATCAAGTAAAACCAAGTAAACCAACCATATGCACACAACCATACACATATGTATATACACATAACCATGTCAGGAAAGGGAACCTGGTTAAACATGCCTTTAAAACCACTAACCTGGGTATGTTTAGCTTAACCATCATAGAACCACCCATGGTCTATATGGGTCTAGTGTAACCCTCTAAACGATCCTCGATGTGTGTAACTGCACGAACCAGAGATACCATAAGAGTACGGGATTCCCATGTACCCATCTCTCTCCATAATACATATATACAAGTGTTAGGAAAATCCTATGTACCCCTCAAGTATAGGGTCTCCAGGCCCAATACTCATGTCGGAAAATATGAGTTTTTAGTGTCCGTTCATTGGACTTACACCTTCAAGGTTAGCTATCACACCCGGCAATTATTGTCGAATTAAAACCATTATCATCCAACCAAACCATTATTTCATTTATCATCAATCAAAGATATTAATATTGGTTTTGTCTTACCGACTATAGGTACTTAGCCAATCTTAAGGGATTCCCATGTGCCCCATTGGTTACATTATTTAGCTCACTTGGGGGATTCCCATGTACCCCACAAGTACATAGTTATTAATCTTACTTAGGGAATTACCGTGTACCCCACATGTATTTCATTATTAAGCTTTGCTTAGGGGATTCCCTTGTACCCCACAAGACATTCAAAATTCAACCTATTTTCATTATTTTATTCTCTTGAGGGATTCCCATGTACCCCACAAAGTTTTCATTCAAATCAACTTCATAGCCATCAAGGCTTTACTATTTCAGCATTCCAACCATTCATACCATTGATACCACTTTAAACCATTCCAAACATTTGAAACATTTATGCCATTCAAAGCCATTTGAACCAATACTAAAACAATCCAAATCCATTTAGGGTTCCATTACAAAACCATACAATGCAATAGTTCCAATTAAAGTTCAATAATAGAGTAAAAATATTCTCTTAGGCATTTTATCAAACATGTTGAGGGAAAACCTTTACAAAGTCCAAAACCCAATTATAAACCGTCAAATTTAGGGTTACTCATGACCTATTTGTTAAACCATAACCAACAAGCACTCATATGTGCAAACTATTACCAAAAACATATAAAAACATGGTTTAAATCAATACCCAACAATATGCATCAAGACCCTTAACATTGATTTCATAACCACCATTTTAAATTCACAATCCATGTTTAAAACATAATGAAACATGCTTTTAGTTATAGATAACAATGAGCGTAGGAGTGCATACTTATACAAGAAGATTCCGTAGATAAACTTGACTCTTGAGCCCTTTGATGAACACTTGTAGAATCCCTTACCTCCTATCTTCAAGAGTGAGTTTGAGAGAGTATTTTGAAGTATTTATATTCTTGAAAGTGTGTTATGAGATGCTACCAAGGGTTATATAACATAGGGACATAATGGTTTGAGGTGGGAAATGTCTAGACTACCTTCAGCTGAAAAGCTAAAAACCAAGTCCCAGGTTGGCACGACTCACCCCCTTAGCTGTACCATAGGGCATAAGTGGTACCCCAAATCCTACCCAACCCTTTACCATGGTCCCCTATACTAACCAATATACAAGAACACAACCCCAGCTCGTACCTTAGTGTACAAATTTTCCCTTCAAACCGTACCTTGGGAAGTTTCCAACTAGTTCAATCAATAAGCACCATACGACTAGGCATCATACATCTTGTATCCTATTACACGACTTGTATGAAGTTGACTAATATCTTGGATAGAAACCCAACAAAGAATTATTGCCTAATATATAAGATAGGCATCCAAGTCCTATAGAAGGGTAGAATTGGTACCCTAAAGTCATACCATGGATAGAATGTCCAAAACCCATGAAATTTGTAAATGGCCAAGATTTAAGGTGTTTCATTCTCCCCCACTAGGATTATTCATCCTCGAATGACGGGTAAGAGAGAGAACAAGCATGGATTAACACCTTAACCCCCTACACCTCCATTTCGACCTTTAACTAAGTCAGAAAACAATAATTCAAGAGAAATCATTCCTTTTCTTTAACAAAGTTAGAAAACCAAGATGTGATGAAGAATACATACCTGCCACATAAGTTTTCAGAATCAAGAACCAATAAAGATACTTGGACTCCATTTCCCCTTCTGCATCCCAAATTTCTTCCTCAAACTTTTTCTTCCACTATAGAACATTTGCCGAAGCCTACCTTTTATTTGCAACGACGAACCTACTAATCCAAGATACTCATCGAAATCTCCTTAAAGAACACAAAAATCAAGATACCAATATCATGAAAAGAAAATGACCAACAAAGGATCACCCACGCCTTTCCTCCATACCGACACATGGAATTTTAAATAAATGGAAACCACGCAATAGAGAAAGTCCAATTAAAATTACAACATTCCAAAGATACATCACTACGAGAGTTTGAGTCTAGCTATAAACCAACCCCATGTTTAAGCCTATTCAAAACTAAAAAAGGTTAACTTAATCCACTAATATCTACTATTTACATCTATCCCGAAACACTACCTTGCTTCATTATCATTATAATATGAAAACAATAAGTAAAAGTTATGGGAAAACCATAACCAACAATTTGAACCAGAAGCCCTAGCATATAGTTGAAAACCCAAAACCATTATATGATTACACCATGAAGACAATTCATAAATCATGCTTCCCTAAGCCTTTTAAGTACCCAACACAATTATTGATATATCTACGAATAACAACATTCAAGCCTACCACCTATATACTCGCGGTACGATCTATCTTTCCAAAGATCCAGCTCTCCCTATAACTTTCACAAAGGTTTTCATCATCTATTCATTTCCTAACCAATTCTCAAGAGAAAAACCTTACCTTGCCTTCCGAAACCTCAACTCTAGTAGTTACCCTAGAGTCTCCCCCACTTAGGGATTTCTACACTCCTTGTTTCAAACATCACCATCCATTCTAAGACACTACCACTATAATCATAAGAATGGTCATTAAGAAATAAAATTACAATAATTACCTATTCCACCTTAGGCAAAACCCCTAAAATAAGACACACCATTATAGTCACTAAGTACTTTCATAGCAACAACCTAGACCACATAAAGAACCATCCCAACATAACCATATCATATAAGTAGTCTTTTGGACTGGACACCAAAAGAAACACAACTGTATATACCATAGCTAAGGTAATGTTAAGTCAAGATTCATATCCAAGGAACAAGGAAAATTCAAAATGAGAACCTTAGGAAAAAGCTCTATAAGAATGTATACAACACTAGCAAAGGACTCTGTTAACCAGATGGAAGAAAACCAGTAGAATATGCAACCTGACCTTCCCTTATAGTCCACCACTAACAGAAAATTCTAGACTAATCCTCGACCTTCATCCTATGACACCTGTAAGCACACCACCCTGCTCTAATGGTAGGAACAAGGATGAACACTAAGGACACTTGGTCTTCCTATACCCAAAACCTTGTCCATCCAAATGCTACCTAGAGCCTAACATAGTCATAAAAACTCTATTCTCTAACCTATCCAATGACTAAACCCCCAATCCATCAATTTAACCGGAATCCCCAACCTATATATCACCACCTTTTTACTATTGTATTCCCCAAGCAATTAACCTTACCCTTTCCACACACCATTTCTTACCTACCAATTTACCTTTACTGTTCTCATATTGTTAGTCCCAAGCTAATGTACTCCCTTTAAAAAATCAAGAATCTAGGTTCAAGCTTAGTATCATTCAATTACCATACATTAACACCAAAGTACCCCATATTGAATGTGCACATATGGTCCACCCCATAAGGAGGACACCCAAATATTCCCTATTCACCCACCAATAACTTAGAAATTCCTAGGGAATTCATTCCCCTTACGCTCCTTTAACTTAACTGAAACCATTATATATTGAAGGAATAAAAATTGGAAAAGTGTTTGAAATAAGAAAAATCCAAAACTCAACCTCTCCATTAGAAAAACACCAAGAGGGTCATCAAAAGGACCCTAAGAAATTCATCACCAAAACTAAATGCAAGGAAAGACCTTCTGAGTTTGAGACTTTAAATTAGACTAAATGGTAGAGAAACCTTTTGGAGACCAATCTCTGAGTTATAAGATATACTATAATATTTCCCTTAATAGTTAGGGAACGAAACTACCCTCCTATTCCATAACTGAATCATCATGGAGTCTTATAACAACCATACAGATCCAAAAATCTAATAATGCATTGCACGAGTATAAGCAATCCATACCTTAAGTGACATTGAAATGCACCATATACGAGTCCAACTAATCTACCATGACTAATAGATACCACACATCCCCATAGAATTTTTTAGCAATTGCGGAGTCACCTACCAGGGTAGAAATAGAAAAAGAGAAGAATATGGAACAACAATGGAACAAAAATAAAAAATACACAATCACAGATAATGTCACTAAAGAGAGAGGATACCAAACTAAGAAAACCATACACATATCATGTGAAAAGGTTTTTTTAATATACCAATGTCAGCATCAGAAAAATGTCTTGGACTCACAAGGGATAGTAAAGTCATTGAGACAATCTCAACTCATGTTAGAGCTAGAAACAGTACCTCTTGGTGCAAGAGCTATAGAAGGGGTAACCAGTACCCTATTTACCCAAACAACAATCATTATGGGATGCTCCCATTTTATATGACCCAACTGACCATAATTAAAATAATGATTCCTAACTTTCTTGCAACAAACACGTCCGACCAACCACAAAATCTACAATAGCCTGAGATTGGGCCCCAATAGCTTGAGATTGGGCACGTTGTTCCCTAGAAGCTTTACCACTTTGAAACATCTGCCTCCCATTGGATTCAAGTAGGGAGAATAAGAAAGAGAACAGGAATTAGGACCTACCTAAATCTTCCTCTTTGACAACATACAACCATACCATTGGCTTTTTTTTTCTCTTAAAGCTGAGACCCCTTACCTTGCCTCATACCTCCCCGTACTAATAGGACCAGATTTGTATAATAGAGTTGTCACTATCTAGGTCAATAGATTAATAGAATGATGAAAATCAGCATTTGTAACCTATCCTTGAGGTAACTAAGCATAAGTGCCAACTTTCAAAATAGGATAATAGAGATCAATGGGACTCCATAGGGATAACCATAGACTACGACCCTTGACCGGGTTTTGTTCCCCATGAATTTCACCAACTTGATCCATCCATTTTTTCCTCAAGTGGGATGGATGAGTTTCTATAAACTTTGTATCATTGAGAAGACATGATCTGAAAGATGAATCATAATAAGATTTAGAGAAGAGTTCAAGATCACCGACTCTATAGCTTGAAAGTAGACAACAAAAAAGTGAAACATTCCTAAATGCCTCGCAGCCTCTGGATTATAAGTATGGTGCACAACACACCCATAAAAAAACTCTATTTTGCTCAGTTTTTTGGACACCTCATGACACCAAAATCTACGCTTTGATATCAACTTAACATGACCCAAATCGAGGCCTTATTGTAATTAGCAATCTCAAGTCTAATGCGAAATAGAGATGAACCATGATGCCCAACCCGACCAACCAATACATATACCTTGTGTCAAATAAACTCCGAACATTAAATAAGATAGCATAATTACTATGTAATGACTTTGGGATAAGCTTATAACTGAGGCCAATTAAAATAAGTTAATCCATCCAATAACGGAAACCACTAACCATACAAAAACCATAATCCAAAATGAATACGATGAACCAATATATATATATATAAACTTGAATAATCTAAACCCCAGTCCAAAGTTGTCTATACAAAGCCTCTAAACAGAACTAAGGAGTATTAAGTCAGGACATGGCCCCAAACATAGTGAAAAACAAAAGTCTATGAAATATAAACATATGTAAAATAATCCATGACATAAAATAGATGCCTTCCAAACTATGAAAGATCACTTCAATCCAACACCAACTATTCTGGAATTTGATTAATAAGTAGGAGGAGTAATATGGCCAGTTTTTATATTACGTAGGGATACAGCCATTTAAAGATAGGTTAGCAGGTGAACACTAGCATGCGCTTTGGATAAGGATAAAATAATGCAATCCAGTATAACCAAGTAAACCAAACATATACACACAACCAATTATATATGTACATATATAACTATGCTGGGAAAGGGAATTGGGTTTAGCATGCCTTTAAAACCATTAAACTGGGTATGTGTAGTTTAACAATCCTAGAACCACCCACGTGCTATATGGGTCCTGTATAACCCCCCTAAACGGGCCTCGATACGTTTAGCCACATGAACCTGAGATACCATAAGAGTAGGGATTCCCGTATACCCTTCGCTTTCTATGATAAATAGATACAAGTGTTAGGGGATTCCCATGTACCCCTCAAGTATAGGGTTGCCATACCTAATCCTCATGTCAGCAAACATGAGTTTCCAAAGTCTTTCCATTAGACTCACACCTTCACTGTTAACTATCAAAACCCACCATTATTATAAAATTAAACTCATTGAAATCCAACCGAACCATTATTCTATTTATCATCAACTTAGGCTATTAGAAGTGGTATCATCATACCGACTGTAGCTAGTAAGAAATTTCATTATCCAACCTTAGGAGATTCCCATGTAACCCATTGGTTACATTATTTAGCTCACTTGATGGATTCCCATGTACCCCATAAGTACATAATTATTAAACTTACTTGGGGGGTTTCTGTGTACTCCACAAGTATTTCATTATTAAGTTTGCTTAGGGAATTCCTTTGTACCCCACAAGACTTTAACATTCAAACAATTTTCATCATTTTATTCTCTTGGGGGATTTGCATGTATCCCATAAGGTTTTCATTCAAATAAACTTCATAGCTATTAAGGCTTTACCATTTCACTATTTAAAACATTCACACCATTTATACCACTTTAAAGCATTCAAAACATTTGAAACTTTATATAATTCAACACCATTCAAACCAATCCAAAACTATCTAAATCCATTTAGCGTTCCATTACCAAACCATACCATGCAGTAGTTGTAATGAAAGTTTAACAATATGGTAGAAACATTCTCATAGGCATTTTATCAAACATTTTGAGGGCATATCTTTACCAAGACCAAAACCCAAGCATAAACTATAAGGTTTAGGGTTACTCATGCCTCATTTTTTAAACCATAACCAACAAGCACCCATATGTGTAAAATATCACCAAAAATATACAAAAATATAGTTTAGACCAATTCCCAATAATATACATCAAGACCCTCAACATTGATTTCAAAACCAACATTTATGATTCACAATCTATGCTTAAAACATAATAAAACATGCCTTCAGTTAGAACTAACAATGATGGAAGGATTACATGCTTTATAAAAGAAGATTTAAGAGAGAAACATGACTCTTGAGCCCTTTGAAGAACACTTGTAAAAACTCTAGCCTCCCATCTTCATGAGTGAGTTTGAGAGAGTATTTTAAAGTGTTTCTATTCTTCAAAGTATGTTATGAGAGGCCACCATAGGTTATATGATGTGGGGACATGAGGGTTGAGGTGGGAAATGTTTGGGATACCCTCAGCTTAAAAGCTGAAAACCAAGTCTTAGTAGGTATGACTCACCCCTTAGCCTTACCCTAGGATACGAGTGGTACCCTAACTCTTACCCAACCCTTCATCATGGTCCCCTATGCTTACCAAAATATGAGAACACAACTCTAACTCATACTATAGGATAAGAATGGTACCTACAAACCATACCTTGGATAGTTTACAACTAGGTTAATTAATAAGCACTATATGACTATGCATCATAGACCTCGTATCCTACTATATGGCTCGTATGAAGTTGAGTCATATCTTGGATAGAATCCCCAAAAAGACTTACATCCTAGCATATGAGATAGGAACCCTAAGTCGTATCCAAGGGTACGATTGGTACCCTTGAGTTTTACCATGGACAGAATGTCCAAAACCCATGAAATTTTACAAGGGCTAAAGATTTAGGGTGTTTCAATAAGTCCCACATAGGTTTCATAAGTTCCTTAATAGGTAGAGACTCTACAGTGTGAAAAAATTATATCACTTCTGACCAACTGAGGGGTCTGTAAGTATCACTTATGGCCTGTAATTTGGTTTGTAAGTGACCACCGATGCTATTTTCCTTGTTCATTTTGGTTTGGCTTTTTAGGGTTGTGATATAAACTATAAATACCTTTTTTTTCTTTGTATTAGCTTGCACACTCTTTACATTCACAAACAAATATTGTTTCTAAGATTCAACTTTTGATCTTCGAATCCATTATTCTTGATTATTTGATTGATTATTAGTTTTAGAATTTGGGTTTTTTTCTTATATTATTGTGAGATTAATCTTATTCTTTATTTTATGAATTCCATATATATATTCTTTCAAAAATGAGAGGCCAAACCACCTAACTAGGGTTTTGGGAACCCTGGCTTAATAACAAAGTAGAGGAAATGTGTGGCCTTTCTAAATTAGTATTTATGCATGCATTATGATCTTCTTCAATTTTTGTGGTTTCTTAACTACTGCAGAAGTGATGAACTTTCCTGTATTTGAGATCATATTTGCAAGATAAGTTGAGATTTGGAAAATAATATTATGATAGTGATTACAGGATACCAACCTTGTTCTAATAAACTTGACACCCATAAAGAGATTGTTGAACTAGGATCAACGATAAGGGTTAGTAAGTCAACACTTTTAGACTTACTAGGTGAAGAGTGAAATTCACCAATGATGTTCATAAGATGATTGGTGATACATTTCTTTTCAGGGTTTACATGTGGAGTATTGATAAAGTTGAATTAAGCATGACAAGTCTACAAAGTTAAGAATCCAGTGGAAACACAATCCTAGTATTCATCTCAGATTGATATCAACTACAATTATCAAGACTTGTTGCTACTTTATTTCTTTTCACTGCACCCCCCAATTTACTTTCTTGCATTCTTCCAGCTACTTCAACAGATTTGTTAGTGACATTCGGCCTATTCTCTGTGGGTTCAATCCCAACCTCTGTTTGGTTATTATATTTGACATCGACCACATTATACTTCTTTACGGTATAGTTTTGGGTGACATCATATTGTGATATGGAGGTGGGGGAGGCAAGTTGTAACACCCCAAAATCACATCCAGAAGTGTCACACGGTGCTCAAGGCTACAAGAAGCCCCAAGCTAAACCTTTGAGCTTGTTACTAAACCTAACACTTTATTTAGGAGAAATGAGGTAAGCAATAATACTATATCATGCCAAATCTGAACTGAAATAACATAAAACATTATCTGGATAACAAATACCTAAAATCTAGAAACACAACCAATTAGTTCGACAAGCTTTTACTTACTAAGAAACTAGAGAGTCATTGGGAAAAACCCCCAACTGACTCGAACTGAACTAAAAATAATAAACAACTGATATCAAGGCAAAAAAATTAGAGAAATATGTCCTCGAACTATGAGGACTCACCAACTGTAGAAGTGTAGATGAAGGTACTAGAAGATCACTGTCGCTGCTGCGGCTGAGCACCTGAACCTACATTATGAGACAATGTAGCACATAAACATATATGTGGATCGGTACTTTGAGGATATACTGAGTATATGGTGGTGTATGCATTAAGTCAACAATATCATAACTCTTTATATAACCATACATGCTGATATAAATAACTCACATAGTTTGAATAAATCTAAAAGCTAAATATCATAAGTCATGAATAATGAAACATATAGCATAAATCTCGTGAGTTATTATACTTAATTCTAAAATATGTATTCTCCTCTTATTCCCAAGGCTTGTAAGCCAAAAAGAATCTTAAAACAATAACTTTCAAAACTTATGTTTTTATCTTGAGTAGAATAGGACTTTGGGAACTCAAGGACTTGAGAACTTTAGGACTATTAAGCTTTGGAGACTTGGAGACTCTGAGATCTCGGGATTTTCTTCTAACCGACATCAACCATGTGAGCTGACATGGAGTCCAACATCTTACCCACATTGGGGAGAGGTATTCTACCCTTGCCATCAGAATAGAACCTTAACTTTAGTGATCACTATCTTAAAAAACTTGGGGTAAATTATAATCCTAAGGTGGCTCGTAGTTTTTGGGCATGAAACCTTGTAATCATACCCAACTCGGTGCTCAATACTACTCCCATACTTAGGCTTAGAACTTTTAGGAAAATCTACCTTAATTAAAAGAATAATGTATAATAGAAGCCAACTTTGCCTCTCTTTGCCTTATATAAAAATAATGTGGATTCCTATTTTAGCTTAGGATCAATGATCAATCTTTCTTTAAAAATAAAGATACTTATTTGTTAAGGCATACTATCAACATACCTTTATGAAACATCAAAATTCTTATTTGAGTCTTAAATTCATATATAAATATATACTCAAATAACCACAACTTTATAATAAAGATTAAATCTTGACATTTATCTTAGAAACACTTGGCAATATCAAATAATCATAGGGATGTGCAATCCATGACATAAATTTTCAAATTCAGACATAAATAAGTAATATAACATGCGATTTCAAGACTTGAACAACTTATAATTTCATAAATTCAAAACAAAGTAAATTGGGCATAATTCCCACTTTGAAAAAAACATGAAATTCTTTAATAAAAATCAAATTTTTGGACACAAGAATGAAAGAATTGTTATTGTTCAAACCTCACATACCTTATTTGTCTTGATTCAATTGAACAAGTTGACTTTTGAAGCATTGAGAATGTTCTTGGAGGATTTTATTGAAGGTTATTGAATGGTGATGTTTTGATTATAGAATTTTCTTGAAGAAGGGTGTAACGACCCGAAATCACCCCTCGGGACGCCACACGGTGCCTAGGGTCAAAAGTGACCCCAAGCTAACCCTTCTACTGGCATAACTCATAAGCAACTGAGTAAAGTGCGTAAATCTGAAAGAATAAGGAGAAAACAACTCTATTATGAATTGGCTAAATACAAAACTGAAGTCATAAGGTTACAATCGATGGCATATAGATTCATAACTCATGTAGAAATCTGGAAATTTCAGCAATTTATTTCAAAATCTCAACATACTCATATACTTCAATGTTTCAAACATTTCAACTATTAACTTCTAAAGGATTAAAATCATGCAGTATAGACCCAACTGCAAATTCTCAAGAAAATATGTAAAAATTATACCATTAGACTCTCAATTCAAGGGAAACATCAAAAGCTTGCAACTAATAACAATGGGTGAAAAAAGCCCAATTCAATTTCATGTAAACTCTCATAAATTGCAGAGAATTGTATTTTAAATAAGCTTTTGGAGACAAGGGTGAAAGGATTACCCTTGTTCAAAACCCCACATACCTTAGATTATGGAATTGATTGAACAAGCTTGCTCTAAACTTCCTCTTCGTACTCTTGGGAAAGAATTCTTGAAGCCCTTGACTTGGGAACCTCGAATCTTTACTCAATTTAGAAAATCTATGGTGGATTATTGAGATTCTTGGAAGAGATTTTGGATACTTAGGGTTTTTGTTCAGAGAAAGCTTGAGAAGAACTTCATAGAATGCTTGTAAATGAATTTGATTTGGTGTTTACATGGTTTAAGAGGCTTGAAAAAAGTCCAAAGTGCCCTTTTTGACTTCTGTACGAAGCTGAAAAAATTGAACTGGGAACCCAATTTTAAGGGCCACCGCGATGCGCCACTATCGCGGTGGCTCACTGGAAATTGACAAATGGGAATCTAGGAGTCACTGCGATGTGAAACCATCGCGTTGTCCCACTGGTTGAGACCTGAAAATTAAGCGCGACGCATCACAATTACGCTAGGCCACTGGAAATTGACTATTGAGAAATTGGGGTCCTCCGTGACGCGCCACTATCGCGGAGTTCCACTGGAATTTGACAATTGTCAAATAGACCCTCTCCGCGATGCGCTAAGCACTAAAATGACGCTGTTTTATGATTAGAACTTAAATTAGCCATTTCTTCTTACCCGGGTATTGGATTTGGTCGAATCTTATATCGACGGAAAGCTTATCAAATTTTCCATGTGATAAAAAGCCAAAATTAGTGAAATTTTATATGGTTAACACGATACTCACTTAGGAAGTCCCTACTAAATCTCTTAAGGAAGGAATCACACCTTACTTGACATGCCCTAAGGCTTATTCTACGAGAGAAGTTTGCGGGGTCTTACAATATCTCCCCCTTGGAAACATTCGTCCTCGAATGTCGCTAGCTAGAATAAGAACACAGGAAAAATTGAGTATATATAGCTGAAGCAATTTGCTAAACGGGCTCAGAATCTTTCTAAACTCTTAAATGCCTAGGAAATTGCAAGAACTCTTCTAATAATAGATACATAGCTGCACTTTAGATTAGAAGGGCTGAGTTCTTAGAATCATGGCTCGACTAAGATTAGTGCAAAAACTGACACGGCTCTTGATGACAGCTAAATTATTGGCTATAAATACCCCCGGGACTCGATAACATAAATGTAAAACATAACCATTCTTGAATTATCAAAACCATGGACATTCATCCCCCATCACAATCAATAAAGAATCACTTCATGCATTTTGGACTCCTAAACATATAATAACATAGGGGGACATGCTATTGAATCATATTCAACTCAACAAGATCTTCGATCAAACACTTGCACATAATTAAGTCTTGGCATGTATCAGAGAATAGATAATTAGGGAATATCATACTATCATTTCACCATTCATTCACTAAGGCTTTTCAACAAACACTTGGCATGCATGAGCTTGCACACAACTGGGGATTCCTTGTCAACATGCCATAATGGCTCTAATTCTCTCACATAAGCATTTTATCAAACTTATGGGAAGCATGCTTTGTTTATTAAACAATTTCCACATTTAATTGACATGAACATATCATTTAGCAAGCAACTTGATGAGGGTTCATTGTGAACATCACATGAGAATCACATACTAGTGTCAAAGCTTGAAAACCTTGTAAGCAAACATGAATCACAACTTAATCCTAGCATGAACATCGATTTCAATTCACACGAATCACGAACAACTCATAAACATATAATCTTTGAATTTTAGGAAAAAGGGTTCTTGAGCTTCTTGGATAGGAGGGAACCAAGAATAAATACCTATATATGACTATTCTCTCTTACTCTCTCCTACCGGAACCATTGTTCTTTATATCTATCGCGACCTAAGGAAGAGGTTGCTGAAAAGTTAGAACATGAGGACCTAGAGCATGAGGGGACATTGTACCTACCTGGCACTCAACTGAGGTTGAAGGTATTTAACATCATGAACTTATCAAAACTGTCTAACCCAAGGACATACATGATATAAATCTGGACTTCGCGAATCACTAAAAGCATTGCTCAAGTACTTAAGTCACGAGTTGCATGACCTAAATTTGGAGTTCAAAATTTATGGGATGTCATCCCGATTACCGAATGAACCAGAACTCCTCATTTTAGGAACTAGGAGAGTACATAATTCTCTATCATATGATGAACATGAATTAAGATCATGGAACAGAAACGTAAAACATGAATAGGTAATTGGACAACTGAAAGTGCTGAAATGAGATTGGGTCAAGTATCAATCTTACTCAACGTTATTCTAAAGATCATTGGTACATCTACTAGAGTTTAAAGGTTTAACCCGGTTACTGATTCTATCATCTCCCCCTTAGACTTAAGAAATCACTCCAAGGTGGTGAACTACCAGATATGTTCTAGTCTTGCTGTAATCACTATGCTCTAGAGTAGGGGATATAACATGCATATGAACAGAAGAACTTGACCCGAATAACTACACTTCAAAGAATAAAACATCAACAATAATAACAACAAACCCAGTATATTACCACATAAGTGGGGCCTAGGGATGGTAGATTGTACACAGTCCATACCACTACCTCTAGAAAAGTAGAGATGACGCTTGTGATAGACCTTTAGCTCAAGAAAATGGCTGTATACCAAAAACATCAAAAGTATAAGACACCATAAAAATGACATAGGTACGAAATCTACAACAAATTGAACATTTCCACACCCTTAGCCCTCTATCCTAATGCTTTTCCTCAAAATCTTTGTATCTAGGGTCATATCCTCAGTCAGCTGTAACTGCTCCACGTCACATTTAATCACTTCACTCCTTAAAGCGTAACACCCACTCATAATACTACCTCCTGAGACATATACTATCTTTCTATGGCTCCAATAGTCATCATTTAATACTTAACTCTTAGAACGGGTACCTCCAATCTTATTGATGGTCCATACAACTGATTTCATAGCCTACCACTATATTGTCTATAACCTTATATTTCTAAACCGTGACAATCAAAATCATACTCACCATCTTCATTCACAACTCCTTAACTCAGATATCAAGGACATCATTCATTATCTCACTAGCCTTACCAAGCAACTTAACGTTACTACTAACCAAACAACATGGAGTAATCCTCAAAAGTAATAGCCCTAAAGCACCTTGAGCACAATTCTACATCATATATACGGTATCAAACATGATTAAGAATCAAACAAACTTAAGCTCTTGTATACACTGTTAAAGACTATTAGATCACTCCCCTATAACTAGTACTATTAAACAAGAAATCGTCGCCTCCACTTTCACAACCACCAATTATTCAAACTTATTTTCTAGCGCTAATCTCACTCAGAATCTATGAAATAAAACATCAACAATAACCAAAACTTCACATGGCCCACACAAACTTTGTAATCAACAATAACAAATTATAATCACATGGCCCATATATTCTCAATTCATTAACACATCCTCCTTTTACACGTCATTACTATCCACCTACTTATACAACCCCAACTTAGCTCATAGCTCTATAAGTTTTAACTAAGCTCCATCTTACAAATCTCAAGGATGCCTAACTTAACAATACCCATCCACCGAGTACTTCTATCAATAACTTATATTTTCCAGCACAACAATTGTAATCAATAACTAGTCATACTTCAAACAAACTATATTTCCCCTTAACTAATGACCCCTTCTCCACCTCTCACTATCAAACAAGAAAGGACATAATACTTTATTAGTAGCCCAAAAATGTGCAACAAAATTCAGGTATACATATATGCATATAAATTCAATAAATGGCCCTTACTGCCTTTCTTGTCACTATAACTCTAAACCCTCAGTTTCAACTAACACAAGAATAATAGGATGCACAACAAGTTGCTAGTGAATCAAAATATGCCTCATACAGCTCCACTAAAATTTGGTTTTGTGTTTTGAACAAGAAAATGAGATGAATAACAAAGCAACTATGCTAATGAATTGAAAGAGCCCCACACGGCTTCACTAGACTTGGATTTTTCTTTCCAAAAACACAATGATAACAAGGTTATATTTTGCAATAGATAGAAACTGAACACATAATATTCAATGATCTAAGAATACGTATCTCATTCTATCTCACTCGCATAACTCATAAGAGTGAGGTAAAACTGTAAAAATGAGGGACCCATGACACTAGAAGGCTCTGATTGAGCTGCTTTGTGCAACTTCTTAAGCTTCTTGCTAGCTAATCTGATAACGTTATCTAGGAAGGAACTAGAACTTACTAATCATGATATCTCAAGAATAATACATGGGTAAGGAAGAATAGCTTCACATTATGGATTCTAAGACGGAATCTAAAAGTACCTCTGACATGGGCTTAGTGTTCGACTTTAATAAAACATGAATAAAGCACTTCAATCATCAAAACTCAAAAGCATTGATGGGATACTTTCTAGATCAATTATAATCCCACTTCTATTTATAAAAATTCAAGCTTGACTATTTCTGATACCTTGAAAATAAGGCGAAGATGACATGAATAGAGAAAGTTAAGAATATACGTAAGCACATAGAGAATCTTTCAATAGCACGAGCTAAAACTCAAAAGAATAAAGACATTTCCTAAAAGCCTTGTAGCCTCTCGAAGAAAAGTACAGATGTCTCCGTACCATTCTGCAAGACTCTACTAGACACGACTTCATAGACACCCTAGGACACTTGAACCTTGTGCTCTGATAGCAAGTTTGTAACGACCCAAAATCACCCCTCGAGACACCACACGGTTCCTAGGGTCTCAAGTGAACCCAAGCTAACCCTTCTATTGGCATAACTCATAAGAAACTAAATAAAGTGCATAAATTTGAAAGAATAAGGTAAAAATAACTCTATTATGAATTGACTCAATACAAAACTGAAGTCACAAGGTTACAATTTTGCTTTTACAATAAAACTATAACTCAATGCATCAACTATTACTGACTGTCTATGAAGCCTCTACTAGTAATGGCTATAGGTAGCTGGGTCAGGACTCCCAACCACCCCAACTCAATGCCATAGAATAAATAAAATATGATACGATTCAACTGTATCACTGACTCGATCCCTTGAATAAAAAAGAGACCCATCACCTACTGACTGAAAACTGTGAACTAACTAGATATGGTGCATGTGCTACAAATCTTTACACCTACATTATGAGATAATATAGCACATAGATGTGTATATGGATCAGCACTTGGGAATGTACTGAGTATATGAGGGTGAATGCATATGTATAAAACCGTATCAATCTTTATCAATCAAATCATGCATGTAATATGGGATGACTCACATGGCCTGTACAAGTATAAAAGGTAAAACTCATAAGTCATGCTAGATAAAAAAGTAACACAAATCTCATCAGTCATCATACTTTAATGTTGAAATCAGAAATCCTCTGTTATTCTCAATACTCAAGGCTAAATAAACTTTAAATAGTACTTTGAAATGATTCATATATCTCATGGAGAGTAGAACTTCTTTAATGCTCAAGATCTCATAACTTTTTTGAACTCAAAAACTTGGAATTTGGAATCATATAACTTTGAAACATACGTGAAGGCATTTCATTTACTTTAGAAAAGTATCTCATTTCAAGCTTTAGGAAAATTATTCAATCTCAGTGGAAAAATACTCTAGTTTAAGTAAGTAACTTATCACAAAGCTTCATGGAAAATACCATATCAAGGAAGAAAACTTTCTCTTAGAGAAATAATTCATATCAAGGAATTGCTTTAGTTAGGGAACCATTTTGCAATTTTACCATTAGGAAAATAGCTCATAGGAAGGGAAAATACTTTAGTTGTGAAGGAAGTAATGATCTCAAAGTTTAAAGAAAAAGGGAGGTTCTCTTAACCAACATAAAACATGCGAGCTACATGGAGTCCAATATTTTGTCCTCGTAAGGAAGAGACCCCACTGTAGGGAGAAACGTCATTCTCTTTGCCAGGGAGTATAACCTAGGTCTAGTTATCACAAAACAAAATAGGCCTCAGGCTCAATATCAACTCGGCCTTAGGCCCAATGATAATCATAAACTCGTCCTCAGGCCCAACCTATAGTGACACGTAGTTTTAGGGTAAGAAACCGTAGTAACTTACCCGCTCAGTGCTGAATACTACTCCCTTTAGTTTATCTCGCTCATCTAACAAAAATATGCTTTTCAATAATCTCATGGTTCAATAAGAACCAAATAATCAAATCTATAATCTCATGTAGTAGAGTGGATTTTAAAACTAAATTACCATTAGGTCAAAACATTTCTCTATAATCTCAGAATACTCAAATCATGGTTGCTTATAACACAAGAGTTCATAAAATCTCAAGAGTCAAGTATGGCTTAATAAACCATAATTCAATCTCAATTTAAAAATCATCAAAAGCATAATAGATAGCATATAGATTCATAACTCATGTAGAAATCTGGAAAATTCAGCAATTTATTTCAAAATCTCAACATACTCATATACTTCAATGTTTCAAACATTTCAACTATTAACTTCTCAAGGATTAAAATCATGGGCAATAGACCCAGCTGTAATTTCTCAAGAAAACATGTAAAAATCATGCCATTAGACTCTCAATTCAAGGGAAACATCAAAATCTTGCAACCAATAACAATGGGTGAAAAAAAACCCAATTCAATTTCATGTAAAATGTCATAAATTGCAGAGAATTGTTGTTTAAATAGGTTTTTGGGTACAAGGGTGAATAGATTACACTTTTTAAAACCCCCACATACTTTAAATTATGGAATTGGGTGAACAAGCTTTCTCTAAACTTCCTCTTCTTAGTCTTGGGAGAGATTTCTTGAAGCCCTTAACTTAGGAACCTCAAATCTTGACTCAATTTAAAAAATCTATGGTGGATTCTTCAAATTCTTGGAAGAGGTTTTGGATACTTATTGTTTTTGTTGAGCGAAAAAACTTGAGAAGAACTTCATAGAATGATTGTAAATGACTTTGATTTGGTGTTTTCATGATTTAAGAGGCTTGGAAAAAGTCCAAAGTGCCCTTTTCAACTTCTGTATGAAGCTGAAAAAATTGAACTGAGAACCCAATTTTATGGGCCATCGCAATGCGCCACTATCACGGTGGCTAACTTGAAATTGACAAATGGGAATCTAGTAGTCTTCGTGACATGGAGCCATTGCAATGTCCCATTGGTTGAGACCTAAAACTTCAGTGTAACGTATCACAATAGCGCTAGGCCACTAGAAATTGACTATTGATAAATTGGGGTCTTCCGCGATGCGCCATCATTGCGGAGTTCAACTGGAATTTGACAATTGTCAAATAGACCCTCCCCACGATGTGCCAAGCACTAAAATGACGTTGTTTTATGACTAGGACTTAAATTAGCCATAACTTCTTATCCGGGTATCAGATTTAGGTGAATCTTATATCAATGGAAAGCTTATCAAATTACCCATGTGATAAAAACTCAAAATTAGGGAAATTCTATATAGTTAATGTGATAATAACTTAAGAAGTCACTTCTTAATCTTTTAGGGCTGGAATC